>NC_092775.1:5172481-5472481 GCF_047496795.1 Chiloscyllium punctatum
GGAGGGGAAGGGATTTTTGTCTCCCCACTCAGAGTTGTCAGAAACGAGGATGCACCACTGTTGGAAGTTACGCTGATAAATCTAAACAGGGACTTGGAAGTGTATTTGAGGATGAGTAACTTATCTAATACTTTGCAAACATTTATCCACTGTCACCCTATTTTAAGGCTTGAAAACGTTTGTGATTCCTCATTGAGACCTGTGAAGGGGGAGGGGGTGTCTGTGCTTGAGGCAGAGAGAGGCCATTCAGCCCTTCAAGCCTGCTCCACTATTCAACATGATCATGGCTGATCATTCAAATCAGTATCTTGCTCCCACTTTCTCCCCTGTATACTCTTTGATACCATTAGCCCTAAGGACTATATCTATCGCCTCTTGAAGCCGTTCAATGTTTTGGCCTCAACCACTTTCTGTGACAGAGAATTCCACAGGCTCCCCACTCCCTGAGTGCAGCCATTTCTCCTTCTCCCTTCTCTGCCACCGTTTTCAATAAAAAGCAGCAATATCTGGGCAATCACCTTCCTTGCAAGCTGCAATCTTTAACATCTGCCACCTGAGCTGAACCATCAGGAGTTTCAATCCTCCAGCTGATTCTTTTCCTTTATTCTTTCACAGGATGTTTGGGATGTAATCCTCCAGAACTGGCCTGGAGTTTACGAGAAAGATCGATGCCCAGGACATTGTGCAAAACCCTGAAGACAAATTGCAGGGACATTGAAAACAAAAATTGGAGATTGGATCATTTTCTTTGTACATTTCCCATGTTGATATAAAAATATTGAAAATGGGGTAAAGAAAAGCCATTTGGCAGACAGTCAAAAATCATCCCTTTGGGTAATGAGTCCTTTTTGCTAGCCAGTTGGCATAGGAAAGCAATGTATCGCAAGGATGGATCTGTTGGTCAGCCAAAGGCTGGAGATTGGGGGCACATTAGTTGACAAAACCTCCAGGTTTCCACTGAATCTGGTATCCTTATACGGCATCAATATTGCTGGCCAGACCAGCTTTCTGTTTCCCAACACTAACTGCCCTTGAACAGAACAGCACGCTAAGACCATTTCAGAGGGCAGTTACAAGTCAAACATATTGCTGTGGTTCTGGAGTCACGTGGAGGCCAAACCAGGTAAGGATAGCAGATTTCCTTCCCTAAAGGACGTTAGTGAACCGATGGGTTTTTGCAACAATGACGAGTGTGATGGAATACTCCCCACTTGCGTGGATGGGGCAGCCCCAACAACACTAAGAAACTTGACACGATCTAGGACAAAGCAGCTCCTGCTTGATTGGCCCCACATCCAAAAAGATCCATTCCATCCACCACCGATGCTCAGGAGCAGCGATGTGTAATGTCTACAAGATTCACCGGAGAAATGCACCAAAGCTGCTAAGACAGCACTCTCCAAACCCACAACCACTTCCACCTTGCAGGAAAAGGGCAGTAGATACACAGGAACACCAGGCCCCTGCAAATCCCTTCCAAGCCACTCACCATCCTGACTTGGAAATATATTGCTGTTCCTTCAGCTCACTGGGTTAAAATCATGGAATTCCCTCCCCAAGCTCATTGTGGGTCTATCAACAGCACATGGACTGCAGCAGTTAAAGAAGGCAGTTCTCCCCACCTTCTCACGGGGATCTAGGGACGGGGCAATAAATGCTGGCCAGCTCACGTCCGACAAGTGAATAAAAACAGATCGTCATTGTCATGGGCACGAGCATTTTATTTCAGATTTTCATCAATTGAAATTAGATTCCAGTTGGCGACTGTGGGATTTGACCCAGTCTCCCTGGAGCATTGACCTTGCCTCTGGATTGCTTGCCTGGTGGTGTATCATGATGGCACCACATTAGATACCTGCACTCAGACCCAAGTGAGTCAGACAGCTGCGAACTGTAAGTCCTGGACCCCTCAAATTGCAACAACAATGTACATTGGCAACCCCACCATGACTCAGCCTGGATTCCAGTGTTTTGTTTTATTCAAATTTGGAAGAGTATTAACATGTCACCATGGGGACAGTTTCTTTTAATTTCCAAGTTGCTTTCAGACTGGCATGCTGTACCTAAAGTATGGCAGTAACTCCAGGAATAAGTGCTACACATGCTGCTTATCGCACTCTCTGCTTCTACATTTCAAAAATTAAATTATTACACATATTGCAGCACAGAATGCTGTCCTAAACACTGCAGTGTGAAATACAGCTGTCACAAGCAGATAAACTACACTCTGAAACATTACACTGTAGTGTTATACATTGTCACTCTATAGATTGCAGTGTTCAGTTATTGTCATATACACTGCTGGGTTAAATAGGGTTGTTACGCACTGTATATTTTAAAGCATAAAATCAAACTGTTATAAACATCTGCCCTAGATACTGAGGCATTAAATAACGAACATTGCTTTACCTTTCTACCCTACATCGGCACATAAGAGGAACAGTAATAGGCCATTCAGCCTCTCGAATCTGCTCTGCCATTCATCATGACCATATCTGATCTTCCTGTCCTATCCCAATATTCCTTAATTCTCCTTCAACCCCAAAACTATCAATCTCTGCCTTGAAATTACTTAACAACTGAACAACCACAGCCCTCTGCATGATGGCTGTACTCACTGATATGCTGCAGTGTTAACTCACGCAGTTTTATACTCTTCCAATGCGTGCATGGGTAGCCCCTTTAGCCGAGCTGCACATGAATAAGGTGTACAGAATACACTTGAAGGTTGCCATGCAGTGTGTAAAGTGGAAGTACAGAATATTACGATTAAAATCCTCTGCTGTGTATCTTGAGGGGTGCACAACAAATTTGAATTGTGTGAATGTACGCAGATCCCCTATTTACCACACAGAATTATATTGTCCTATCTTGCTGCAGTGCCCAGTAAACTTCCCTGTTCACATAAAAGTACACATTTTACAATGAGCACTATTGCTACAGAAATGAGTGGCTGGAATTGGCTATTAAGGTGATGTCCTGAGGATTGGGAAACTGGCCTCAATATCCAAACACCTAATGCACAATCTAATTTGTCCAACCCTACGATATCCAGTGCATGAGGCAACAGACCAGAATCAAACAAACACACGTATGCAGTAGATCCTCTTATTCACAACACTCCTGGTCCCTTCTCTTTCCAAATATTATGCCATGACCGTCAGCTTAGTTTCTGTCGGTAGCACACTCCTTTCTGAGTCAGAAGGTTGTGAGTTCAGGGACTGCTCCTGAGGTCATGAGCATATAATCTAGGCGCGATTTCAATTCAGTTCTGACGGAACGCTGCACTGTCCAAGGTCTTACACTCCAAAGAAAGTGTTAAACTGAGGCACTATATTAAAGATCCTATCGCTGCTTTTCCACAAACAGGTCAGTTCTCTCTGGAGCCCTGGCCAACATAAATCCTTTAACCAATGGTAATCAGAATGATATGGTACAAAAGGAGGCCATTTTGCCCGTAGTGTCTATGCTGGCTCTTTGACAGGTCTATCCAATGACTCCTCTTCCTTTCTCATGGCCCTTCCATTTCTTCAGGTATTTCACAAATTCACTTTTGAATGCGACTGTTGATTTTTTTTTTCCCCACGACCCATTCAGTCAATACACTCCAGATCATCCTAAAGAAATCTCCCTTCCTGTCTCACTAGCAACTGGGCTGACATAATCATGGGAAGTTTTTCCATCTCCATAGCATTCCTCTTGACCCATTCTAACCCCATCTTACTGCACGCTATACCCAAAGAAACACACCACTGTTGAGATAGCTCAAAATTAACCAGCAACCCTGGCAATGATGCCACCTTTGAAAGCCCACTGGGCACCCGGCCAAGTTGTGTCAGTGTAGCTGCCTTACACATTTCCTACACATGTCCTCGATGTGGCAGGCGGCAAGAGTTGCTGAGTGCAGCACGGTGGCTCAGTTGTTAGCACTGCTGCCTCATAGCACCAGGGACCCAGGTTCGATTCCAACCTTGGGCAACTGTCTGTGTGGAGTTTGCAAATTCTCCCCATGTCTGCGTGGGTTTCCTCCAGGTGCTCCGGTTTCCTCCCACAGTCCAAAGAAGTGCAGGTCAGGTGAATTGGCCATGCTAAATTGCCCATAGTTTTAGGTGCAATAGTCAAAGGGAAATGCGTCTGGATAGGTTACTATTCAGAGTGTCAGTGTGGACTTGTTGGGCTGAAGAGCCTGTTTCCATACTGTAGGGAATCTAATCTAACCTAATCCCTCACCCTGCTCTGTGGACCTGGTGGTTGGGGATGTTCTCTTCCCCAGGACCAGCACTGGAGACCATGACACCAGACCACACCCAAACCTGGTCCAAGCTTACCACCCAGGTCAGTGCAGTCTCAGCGCCTGGAGGAATGCCCAATACAGTGGGAAAAGATCAATGCCCTTCTCCACTACCACCTAGTGGCTCTGACATCCATCATTATAGAGTCATAGGGTCATAGAGCTGTACAGCACAGAAACAGACCCTTCAGTCCAACTCGTCCATGCTGACCAGATATCCTAACCTAATCCAGTCCCATTTGCCAGTATTTGGCTCATATCCCCCTAAACCCTTCCTGTTCATATACCCATCCAGATGCCTTTTAAGTGTTGTAATTGTACCAGCCTCCACCACTTCCTCTGGCAGTTCATTTTATACGTCCATCTGTGTGACAAAATTGCCCCATAAGTCCCTTTTAAATCTTTCCTCTCTCACCTTAAACTTATGCCCTCTAGTTCTGGACTCTCCCACCCCAGGGAAAAGACCTTGTCTGTTTACTCTGTCCGTGCCCCACATGATTTTGTAAACCTCTATTATGAAGTGGTTCAAGAGGTTAGTCATGACACACACCCATTCCAGCTTCCCAGATTTCCCTGATCCTTTACAATTCACCTACTGTCACAACAGGTCCACAGCAGACGCCATCTCCCTGGCCCTATGTTCATCCCTGGAACATCTAGATAATAAGGACACCAATGTCAAACTGCTATTTATTGACTTTAGTTCTGCCTTCAACACCATAATTCCAACCAAACCCATCTCCAAACTCCAAGACCTAGGACTCTGCTACTCCCTCTGAAACTGCATCCTCAACTTCCTGACCCACGACACAACCAGTAAGGATAGGTGACAACACCACCTCCACAACAATCCTCAACACTGGTGCCCCTCGGGCTGCGTACTCAGCCCCTTACTGGACTCCTTATGCACTCACAATGCTGTGTCCAAATTTCACCCCGACTCCATTTGCTGATGGCACTATCATCGTTGGTCAGATCTCAAACAACAATGAGACAGAGCACAGGAAAAAGAAAGAGAGCTTAGTAGCATAGTGTAAAGTTGACAATCTCTCCCTCAGTGTCAGCAAAAGGAAGGAACTGGTCATTGACTTCAGGAAGTGTCTGTATCAATGGTGGAGTAGGTCGAGAACTTTAAGTTCCCAGGAGTAAATATCACCCACAATCTGTCCTGGCCCATCCACTTCAATGCTACAGTCAGGAACGCACACCCACACCTCTACTTCCCCAGAAGGTGAAGGAAATTCACCCTGTCCACAAGGAATTTAACAGTTATTACAGATGCACCACAGAAAATATCGTATCTGGATGCATCACAGCTTGGTCTGACAACTGCTGTACCCGTTGCTGCAAGAAATTACAGAGAGTTGTGAACACAGCCCAGTCCATCATACAAACCATCCACTGGCTCCATCTACATATCCCACTGTCTCAGGAACACACCCAACATCATCAAAGACCCCTCCCACCCCAGTTATACTCTTCCACCCGGCAGAAGATACAAAAGTTTGAAAACACATACCAACAGATTCAAGAACAGCTTCTTCCCTGCTGTTATTAGACATATGAATGGACCTCTCATATTTTCAAGTTGATGTCTCTCTGCACCTTTTGTAGCTTTAACACTACATTCTGCATTCAGTTCTATTACTCTCAAGTACTTACGTAAGATACAATTTGTCTGGTCAGCTACAAAACAGTACTTTTCACTAAAACTCTGTACATGTGACAATAATAAACCAAATCAAATCAAACTAGCATAAGAGTCACCATTTTCTCTGATACCTCACTCTGACTCTCTGTTCCTGTATTCAACTCACACCAAGGCTCATCTTCTATCACCCTCATTACCCTGAAACATTTTCCCTCACATGAGGGTTCTGAGAGGAAGGCACTTGTCAGATGCCAAAGTCCATTCAGGTGCATGGTGCACAGGGAGTGTGCCCTGAGATATTGATACCCAACACTCAACAAGTGGGTCCTTCAGATCAAACAGTGAGCTGAAATCACCAGGTATCCTCTCTGATCTCCTTGTCGAGGGTTCTCAGCATCCAGCTCGTTTGGAAAGTTTGGTAAAATAGGGAGCTAAGCACAAGCTCAGACTAGTGTAGATTTATGGCAGTTTTTGTTAGTGCAGACCTGATGGGCCGAATGGTCTCTTCTGCACTGTATGAGTCTATGATTACAGAGTTTAGTATTTTGGAAGGTCATAAACAAGCTATAGATCCCTTTAACTGACAACTCGTCACTGCCTAATGAACAACTCAACTCACCGCTCAGCAAATGCATAAAATATGGAGCGAGCCCCACTGCCAATGTAGAGATAGAGTTGGTGCGATTGTGCTACAAATCAGAATATTTGATATTCTGACATAAAACGGCCCTGACCATTTAAGCCCCTATAAGATTCCTCACTCTGTTCCTGCCTTCCCAGGAAAACTGCACCATTTAGTTTACATTCTTCCTTGCAAAATGAATCACTTCACACTTCTCTGCATCAAATTTCATCCACCATCTGTCTACCCATTTCACAAGTCTGTCCATGTCCTTCAGATGTCTGTTACTATCTTCTTCACGATACACTACATTCTGAGTTTCACACCATCAACATTCTATACTGTATCAACTCACTGTGTTAGAAAATCAGGCCCCTCTCTCCCCTCTTGCATCTGTGCAAATGACTTCAAATCCATGTCCTCCCATCACCAAACCCCCTGCCAATAGAAACAGTTTCTCCTTGTTTACTTGAACAAAACCCATCATTTCAAACGACGGCACACTTTCATTTAATCTGCTTCTTAAACATTGGAGCTTTCCATCCCGCACTCATCAAAACAAGGACATTAAGAATGTTGGGAAATCAAAATAAGAACACGGGATTATTGGCTGGAACTCCATCTGTAACCACATCAGGAAAGGCTGGATTTTAGGAAGCTCAGTAGGAATTCCCTCAAAAATCTCTTCAGAAGCATCAACAAGAACTTCCTGAGATGACCATCCTGATTGGAGAAGAGCAAAGACTTGTGCTGGGAAAACATCAGGAAGGAGGAATAAACAGGGAAGAGGGGTCTTGACTTGAAGCAATTTACAAATTTGACTCGGAATTTGAGTGTACACACACAGGTCATTAAAGGTGGCAGGACAGGGAGGGTGAGTCATTAATAAAGCAGGCAGTACAAGAGGGGGGTGATGCTGAACTTGCCCACCTGTAATGAAAACTAAACTTCATGATGGGGGTACTAGCACTTTATTTGGATCATTGTTACTTGGTCTTGTTTACAAAGGAAATCCAGATTTGAACCAGCTCCGTAGCGAGTCTCAGTCAGGCCTCCTTGGATCAATTTTGGATGCTCTCAGTCTCCCTGCTGTTAATTTAAACAATGTGACTGAAGTAAATCCACAGAGGCCGGTGTCACATCACCAAGTCCCCCTTTATTTACACAGGGAGAGTCCTTGACACTGATCCAGCTCTCAGGATGAGCAGAACCTTTGACACACCTGTTTATTTTTAATTTTTATTAAACAAGACAGTTTACAAACAACAGTTAACATTAACAGCTGTATACAAAGAAACAGCAATTTTACAAGGGAGAGGAGCAGCAAAACCAAAGCCCAAACCCTACTGTACAACCAGTTTTCAGGGCAATAAGGAAAAACCTCAAATCCTGACACTCCTGTATATATCTGTCAGTCAAGACTCCCTGATTGGACCAGATTAACAGCCCAGTCAGGGAACTCATATTCTCTGAGGTCCACCTAGCTGACCTCATTACAATTATTACATCCCTCCCCCTCTGAGTCCAATGACATAGGCTGGTTCTTTGTTCTTGTAGAGCCTCCTCTTGAGGCGTTATAGCACCAGGCCAAGTTCCTCCAACTCTGCCTCAGATCCAGGCAGCATGAAACACACAGTAGCTCACCTCTTCTGTCCAAATCGTTACGGAAGGAAGGAACTCAATCTCTTCTTCAGACTTCAAGGCAATGACATCCGCTGAGTCCATCTCAGATTCAGAGGTATCTTCAACGCTTGACAAGGACGGAGTACCAATGGGTTCCAGAACTGTTGGAAAGGCTGTCAAAGAGCTGGGCACGTTTTGCTCCCACACTGTTTGCAGCTTTCATAAGATCCATGTTGATCTTCAACGCTTGTTGAAGACCATTGCACCAACCCGAATATTATATGTCACTGAAGCTGACTTCAATCGACCATGCCTCTTACCCATGCAGGGTCATTCCCATGGATCCTACACCAAATCTTTGTCCTCTGAAGTAAACTGCCTCCCTCATTTAGTGGAGTCATGTGTCCAGCATTAATGTTCCCAATTCCGTTTCATCCTCCACACCACAACCACGCACACCCACCCCATCCCCAAGATCCGGGAAAATCAGGTTTAACCTGGTGTGGAATCCTCTCCCCATTAGCAACTCTGCTGGAGCTATCCCCGTAGTTGCACGAGGGATGGTCCTATAATCAAATACGAACCAGGACAGTTTGCTATCAAGTGAAGCTGTAGGATGTTTCTTTAAGCCTGCCTTCAAAGTTTGGACTGCTCTTCCTGCCAGACCATTGGATGATGGATGGTATGGAACTGTCCTTATATGTGAAATACCATTCAACTTTAGGAAATACTCAAATTCCCTGCTGGTAAACAATGGCCCATTGTCTGTGACCAACACGTCTGGGAGTCTGTGTATTACAAAAGATGGACATGGTTTTTCTGTCATTGCCCCTGTGTTTTGTGAATGAACTCTCTGCATGGCCAGCCACTTTGAGAGAGCGTCCACAATGACTGGGAACATGGAGCCATGAAAGGACCTGCATTGTCGCTGTGTAACCGAGTCCAGGGTTTACCCAGCCATTCCCATGGATGTGGGGGAGCTGCTGGCAGTAATTTTTGTTCTTGTTGGCACTCTGGGCACTGCCCCACCAATGCAGCCATGTCTGCATCTAATCCTGGCCACCAGACATAACTTCTCACCAACATCTTCATTTTGGATACCCCCTGGATGACCTGGTGGAGCTTGGCCAGTATCTGGTGGCAATCTTTGCTCAGGACAATCACTCTCACTCCCCCATAACAATATCCCGTCCATCACTATGATCTGGTCTCTCTGGGTCCAAAAGGTTTCAGTTCTGGTTGTTACCGCCCTTTGGTGTTCCCCATCCCCACCAGCTGGTTCAGTTTTGCCAGGACCAGATATTGTCAGCTGTGACTGGAAGTGTGTCCAGAAGTTTTGAACCCATTTACAGTCTCTTCCAGTGACGGTACCCCAGGGGTGTATCTGCCAATGGGAGGTGGCTCAATGCATCTGCATTCACTACTTGGCCTCCCAGACGGTGTTCCAACTTGTAATTATACACATTTAGTATGAGAGTTTAGATCAGAGTGGTGCTGGAAAAGCACAGCAGGTCAGGCAGCATCCGAGGGGCAGGAAAATCAACATTTCAGGCAAAAGCCCTTCATCAGGAATAGAGGCAGGAAGTCTCCAGGGTGGAAAGTTAAATGGGGAGAGGGGGGGGCCGGAGAGAAGGTAGCAAAGAGTACAATAGGTGAATGGAGGTGGGGATGGAGGTGATAGGTCAAAGGGGAGGGTGGAGCAGATAGGTGGGGAGGGAGATTGGCAGGTAGGACAGGTCATGGGGACAGTACTGAGCTGGAAGGTTGGAACTGAGGTAATATGGGGGGAAGGGAAATGAGGAAACTGGTGAAGTCCACATTGATGCCCTGGGGTTGAAGTGTTCTGAGGTGGAAGATGAGGCGTTCTTCCTCCAGGCATCGGGTGGTGAGGGAGCGGTGGTGGAGGAGGCCAAGGTCCTGCATGCCCTCAGCAGAGTGGGAGGGGGAGTTGAAATGCTGGGCCACGGGGCGGTGAGGTTGACTGGTGTGGGTGTCCCAGAGATGTTCCCTGAAGCGCTCTGTGAGGAGGCGTCCAGTCTCCCCAGTGTAGAGACCACATTGTGAGCAATGGATTATCCAACTCCCCCTCCCATTCTGCCACGGACATGGAGGTCCTTGGCCTTCTCCACCGCTGCTCCCTCACCACCTGAAGCTTGGAGGAAGAATGCCTCATCTTCCACCTCGGAACACCTCAACCCCAGGGCATCAATGTGGACTTCACCAGTTTCCTCATTTCCCTCCCCTCCCCCACCTTACCTCAGTTCCAACCTTCCAGCTCAGCACTGTCCTCATGACCTGTCCTCCCTGCCAATCTTCCTCCCCACCTATCTGACCCGCCCTCCCCTCTGACCTATCACCTCCATTCCCACCCCCATTCATTGTACTCTTTGCTATCTTCTCCCCAGCCCCAACACCCCCCGCTCCATCCCCACCCCCCCCCCCCCCTCTCCATTTATCTCTCCACCCTGGAGGCTTCCTGCCTCTATTCCTGATGAAGGGCTTTTGCCTGAAATATCGATTTTCCTGCTCCTCGGATGCTGCCTGACCTGCTGTGCTTTTCCAGCACCACTCTGATCTAAACTCTGGTTTCCAGCATCTGCAGTGCTCACTTTTGCCAACTAGATTTAGAATGAGAGCCCACCACAGAATTCGACCTGAAGCTATGGGCAGCACTGTCTTGTCCACTTTAAGTTGACCTAACAAGAGTTTGTGGTCCGTTATTATTACAAATTTACATCTGTAAAGGTATTGGTGAAAGTTGCTGACTCCAAATATGACCACCAAATCTTCCTTCTCTCTCTGGGCGTGTTTACGCTCTGCATTAGCCAAAGTCCTGAATGCATTCGCTAGTGGGTGCTTCTCTCCATTGGACTACCTATGAGCTAATACCATAGGTACTTAATTATGACTTTACTCAGGCAGCCATTTTCTAACCAATCGAGGTAAATCTTTCTCAACCAATGTCACCCCATTGAGCTTGGGTCCCAGCCTTTTACTACAATCAGTGGTACCAACTGCTTCTCATACAAGACCAGAACCGAAGTAATACCCTTCATCTGTAGCGGTTCCCCAGTATAGGATCTCAGTCTGGCTGAGGTCTTGCAGAAACTTAAGGATTGGAGTCCAGAATGAACCTTATTAAAGACTGATTCTGTGATCACTAAAGCAGCTGTGACAGAATCGACCACCATGTGACCATTTAACCAGATGTTTATTTTGATTGGTTCTGATTTGGATATTTTTAAGCACTTTAACTGTTCCAAACCCAGAAGCAGATGGACTTTCCAGGGTGTGCACTCTCCTGGATATCGGCTGATGAGCTTTTTTACTCAATTTACGTCTAGTGGGACTCTTTCTGTCTCGAGTATACATACCGGCAGCAATTACAATAATCTGGCAGCCCAGATCCTGAAGAAAATTTTAACTGTTTGGCCGAGGTTTGGTTTTGTTTTGGTGTTTTGCTGTGGGCTGGCCTAGAGACCGTCTGATCAGGATGTGCCCTGAGTGAGACTGTGCAATTGCATTCACTCAAGTAATGTTCCCCAAGCTCAGTTGGACTGGCAAGGATATCCACTTCCATCGGAATACCCTCAACAGACCAACACTTCACTGGCTGCATTTCTCAATGATAAAGCCAGTGGTAATGTCTGTTTGGAGTCCAATTGGGCTTCACCTAGTCGGAGCATTTGCATAGTTACATCATTAATCCCATAATCCAAACAGTTTTCAGCATTTCGTCCAGGGTTAAACCAAAGTCACAACCTTCTGCCAGTTGTCTTAACCCCACCAAAAATCCCAATTCCCCTGGTTCTTGGATTGCCGAGTAAAACCAATAGTGTCTCAGAATTAAAGGATGCTTGGGTCATAAAATTCCTTACTTAAATCCGTCAGCTCTTGAAAGGTTTTAGTATCTGGTGCCTGAGTGAAAGTTGGGCTCCTAATAACTGAAAAAGCTGCGGCTCCACAAACAGGCAGGCGAATTACTCGTTGCTTTTCATCTGCCCCAGTGTCATTTGCCAGAAAAAATAAACACATTCTTTCCACACACTGGGCCCAGTCTTCAGCAGGATCAAACAAGTCATGCTGCTCCAAATAAAGGCCTGATGCCAGAAAAGCTGACCTCCTACTCAAGGATAACTGTTGTGGGTGAATTTCTTCAGGAGTGTGCTTTTCTCTCATCGGCATTAAAATACCTCTTTGGAGGCTGGTTTCCCATCACCAAGTCATTCTTTATTTACATGTGGACAGTCCTCTGACACTCCTGTTTATATCTGCCAGCCAGAGCTCCCTGATTGGACCAGATTAACAGCCCCAGTCAGGGAACTCATTCTCTGAGGTCCACTTGGCCAACCCCGTTACAATCACTACAGACACAATGTGTAGACAGTCCCACACTGTATCATACTGGCTTGAACCACGAATAGCAGTGTATATCAGCCTTTGGAACAGCTCTTAGTCAGGGCCTGTGGCAGCCTCCTCTACAGACATCTGCAAATTTTCTGAACAAAATGAGTTGGAGTTATTACAATCAGCCTTTCAGGAAACGACCAGAACACAGTGCCCTGAATCTAAGGAAATTGGCACAAGTCCAAGAATCTCATCAGTAATTAGGTTGAGGATATTCAGGGAGCTTCAGATTTACAATAGTGCTAACATACTCGATACAGGAAAGTCAGTGCTATTAAACATCATCAAATCATCAGCAAAGAAACCACAAAATTAAACACCACTGAAAATACATGACAGGATGAAACAGAAATTAAGATAAAGAAGAAAAAGTCGATAAAAAAGAAATAGAGTGTTTAAGACAGTTATCAGCCAGAAAATACAAGACAGACCCAAGTGTATAGTTGTTTGAAAGTTATGTCGCAGGTAGACAGGATGGTTAAGGCAGCATCTAGCACACTTTCCTTCATTGCTTAGAGCACTGAGTACAGGAGTTTGGATCTCATGTTGAGATTAAATTGAATGTTGGTGTGGTTGTGGAGTACTGTGCACATTCTGGTCACCCTGCTATAGCAAGGATGTTATCAAATTAGAAAGGGTTCAGAAAAGATTTACCAGGATGTTATCAGGAATGGAAGATTTGTGCATTAAGGAGAGGCTGGATAGCCTGGGATGTTTTTCACTAGAGAGTACGAAGTTGAGGGGTGACCTTATAGAGGTTTATAAAATCATGACGACATGGATAGGGGAAATAGGCGAGGTGTTTTCTCTAGGATAGGGGAGGCCCAAACAATAGGGCATTGGTTAAGGTTAGAGGGGAAAGATTGAAAAGGGATCTAAGGAGAAAATGTTTATCACAGAGGGTGGTGCATGTATGGACTGAACTGTCAGAGAAAGTCAGAGTCATACAACACAGAAACAGACCTTTCGGTCCAACTCATCCATGATGACTAGATATCCTAACCTAATCTAGTCCCATTTGCCAGCACTTGGCTCATATCCCTCCAACCCTCCCTATTCATATACCCATCCAGACGCTGTTTAAATGTTGTAATTGTACCAGCCTCCTTCACTTCCTCTGGCAGCTCATTCCATGCACACAACACCCTCTGTCTTAAAAAGTTGCCCCTTAGGCCCCTTTTATATCTTCCCCCTCTCATCCTAACCTATGCCCTCTAGTTCTGGAGTCCCCCACCCTGGGGAAAAGACCTTGTCTGATTATCCTGTCCATGCCTGTCATGATTTTATAGACCTCTATAAAGGTCACCCCTCAGCCTCTAACACTCCAGGGAAAACAGCCCCAGCCTATTCAGCCTCTCTCTATAGCTCAAATCCTCCAAACCTGGCAACATCCTCATAAATCTTTTTTGAACCCTTTCAAGTTTCACAACAGCCTTCCTACAGGAGGGAGACCAGAATTGCAAACAATAATCCAAAAGTGTCCTAACCAATATTCTGTACAGCTGCAACATGACCTCCCCCAACTCCTATATTCAATGTCTAACCAATAAAGGCAAGTATACCAAACACCTTCTTCATTATTCTATCCCTGATGAACGGCTTAGTCCTGAAACATCAACTCTCCTGGTCTTCAGATGCTGCATGACCTGCTGTGTTTTTTCAGCACCACACTTTTTGATTCACTCTCCTATCTACCTTCAATTCTACTTTCAAGGAACTATAAATCTACACTCCAAGGTCGCTCTGTCCAGCAACACTTCCCAGGACCTTAGCATTAAGTGTATAAGTCCTGTTCTGATTTGCCTTTTCAAAATGTAGCACCTCATATTTATCTAAATTAAACTCCGTCTGCCTCTCCTTGGCCTATTGGCCCAATTGATTAAGATCCTGTTGTAATCTGAGGTAACCTTCTTCGCTGTCCACTACACCTCCAATTTTGGTGTCATCTGCAAACTTACTAACTATACCTCTTATGCTCGCATCCAAATCATTTATATAAATGACAAAAAGCAGTGGACCCAGCACCAATCCTTGTGGCACTCCACTGGTCACAGGCCTCCAGTCTGAAAGGCAACCCTCCTCCACTAGCCTCTGTCTTCTACCTTTGAGCCAGTTCTGAATCCAAATGGCTAGTTCTCCCTGTATTTCATCAGATGTAACCTTTCTAACTAGTCTACCACATGGAACCTTGTTAAACGCCTTACTGAGATCACATCCACTGCTCATATAGATCACATCCACCACTCTGTTCTCATAATGCTCTTTGTTACTTCTTCAAAACACTCAAACAAGTTGTCGAGACATGACTTCGCACGGACAAAGCCATGCTGGCTATCCCTAATCAGTCCTTGCCTTTCCAAAAACATGCAAATCCTGTCCCTCAGGATTCCCTCCAACAACCTGGCCAGGATCACCTGTCTATAGTTCTCTGGCTTTTCCTTACTAGCTTTCTTAAATAGTGGTACCACATTAGCCATCTCCTGTCTTCTAGCACCTCACCTGTGACTATTGAAGACACAAATAACACAGCAAAGGGGCCCAGCAATCACTTCCCTAGTTTCCCACAGAGTTCAAGGGTACGCCTGATCAGGTCTTAGGGATTTATCTATCTGTATGCATTTTAAGACATCTAGTATTTCCTCCTCTGTAATGTGGACATTTTTCAAGATGTCACCATCTATTTCCCCACATTCTATATCTTTCATGTCCTTCTCCACAGTAAACAAATACTCATTTGATATTCCCCCCCGTCTCCTGCTATTCCACACAAAGGCTGACCTTTGATGGGCACTATTCTCTCTATAGTTACACTTTTGTCCTTAATGTATTTGTAAAAGTGCTTTGGATTCTCCGTAACCCTATTTGCCAAAGCTTCTCATGTCCCTTTTTGCCCTCCTGATTTCCCTGTTAAGAATACTCCTACTGCCTTTATGCTCTTCTAAGGATTAACTCGATCTCTGCTGTCTATACCTGATGTATGTTTCTTTTCCTTAACTAAAATCTTAATTTCTTTAGTTATCCAGCATTCCTTATACCTATCAGCCTTTCCTTTCACCCTGACAGGAATATACTGTCTCTGGATTCTTGTTATCTCATTTCTGAAGGCTTCCCATTTTCCAGCCGTCCCTTTACCTGCGAACATCTGCCCCCAATCAGCTTTTGAAAGTTCTTGCCTAATACCATCAAAATTAGCCTTCCTCCAATTTAGAACTTCACCTTTTAGTTCTGGTCTATCTTTTTCCATCACTATTTTAAAACTAATAGAATTATGATCGCTGTCCCCACAGTGCTCTCCCACTGACACCTCAGTCACCTGCCCTGCCTTATTTCCCAAGAGTAGGTCAAGTTTTGCACCTTCTCTAGTATTGAATCAGAAACCTTTCTTGTACACAGTTAAATTTGTATCCATCTAAACCCTTAACACTATGGCAGTTCCAGTCTATGTTTGGAAAGTTAAAATCCCCTTCCATAACTACCCTATTATTCTTACAGATAACTGAGATCTCCTTACAAACTTGTTTCTCAGGTTCCCGCTGACTATTACAGAGTCCATAGTACAATCCCAAAACAATCTCACTTCTCAGTTCCACCCAAAGATCTTCGCTGGATGTATTCCTAGGAATATCCTCCCTAATTACATATAGTATTAGTCCTTATCAAAGATGCCACTCCCCCTCCTCTCTTACCACCGCCTCCCCACCAACCCCTCCCAACTTTCTATCCTTCCTGTAGCGTTTGTATCCTGGAACATTAAGCTGCCAGTCCTGTCCATCCCTGAGCCATGTGTCTGTAATTGCTATGATATCCCAGTCCCACGTTCCTAACCATGCCCAGAGTTCATCTGCCTTCCCTGTTAGGCCTCTTGTATTGAAATAAATGCAATTTAATTTACCAGTTCTGCCTCATTCTGCTTTGTGCCTGCCCTGACTGTTTAACTCACTCTTTTCCCAACTGTACCAGTCTCAAATTGATCTCTTTCCTCACTATCTCCCTGGGTACCCACCCCCCCCCCCTCCCTTACTAGTTTAATGCCTCCTGAGCAGCTCTGACAAATCTCCCTGCCAGTATATTAGTCCCTTTCTAATTCAGATGCAATCTCTCCTTCTTGTACAGGTCACTTCTATCCCAGAAGAGATTCCAATGATACAAAAATGTGAATCCTTCTCCCTTGCACCAGCTCCTCAGCCATGCATTCATCTGCTCTATCCTCCTATCTGCTCTATCCTCCTATTTCTATCCTCATAGCACCAGTGTAATTCAGATATTACTACCCTCGAGGACCTCATTTTAAATTCCTGCCTAACTTCCAATATTCTCCCTTCAGATTCTCATCCTTTTTCCTTCCTATGTCGTTGGTTCCAATGTGTTCAATGACCTCCTGCTGATCCCTCTCCCACTTGAGAACATTCTGCATCCTCTCCAAGGCATCCTTGATTCTGGCACCAGGGAGGCAACACGCCATTCTAGTTTTTCGCTGCTGGCCACAGAAACATCTCTCTGTGCCTCTGACTAGAGCGTCCCCTAACACAATCGATCGCTTGGTACCTGATTTGCCCCTCGTTACATTAGAGCCAGTCACAGTACCAGAAACTTGGCTGGTCATGTTATATTCCCTGAGAGTCCATCACCACCTACATTTTCCAAAACTTGTTTGAGATGGGGATAGCCACAGGAGACTCCTGTATGACCTGCCTACCTCTCTTAACCTTCCTAGAGGTAACCCATCTAACTGACTGTATCTGTGGCTTTTCTTCCTTCCTATAACTGCCATCCATCACACCCCTTGTTCTTGTAGATTCCTCATTGTCTCTATTTGCCACTCCAACTGATCCATGCGATCTGATAGGATCTGCAACCAAAGAGACTTCCTGTAGACATAATCATCAGTAACATGGAAACTCTCCCTAATCTCCCACATCCGACAGGAAGAACACAGCACTGTACTATAGGCCATCTCTGCACCTTAACAATCTCCAGAAAATACCACAGTCTTACTGCTCCAGGCTAACTTAGTACCTATGTTTTATATTTTTAAAATTTAACTGAGGGGCTAATACAATTACAGCATTTAAAAGGCATCCGGGTGGGTTTATGAATAGGGAGGGTTTAGAGGGATATGGGCCAAGTACTAGCAAATGGGACTAGGCTAATTTAGGATATCTGGTCCACATGGACGAGTTGCAGCCAAGACTCTGTTTCCATGCTGTACATCTCTATGATTCTGTGAGTCTATGAGGTTGATGACGGATGATGGGTACTGGGGCAAACAGGTTTGTGATGAAAGTTACAGCTCCTGTATTGAAAGGGAAAGTAGCAGCAAGGATGTAAAATTGGCTGAGTGATTAGAAAGATAGAGTCATGGTCAATGGATATTTTTCAAAGTGTTACATGAATATTCAAATATAAATAATGTGTAAGTTTTTGGGAAAGGTGGGAGATTGGCATGAAAACTTGTTGTTCGTTCAGAGGGTTACTGCTGACACAATGGGCCAAATGGCCTCCATCTGCACAGTTAATGACACGGAGATTAATAACTCCAAACTACTCAAAGTTCATATAACTTGGAAATGTGTTTGGAAACTCTGTTCATTTTGATTAGCTGCAGGGATTGTTGAATGCAAGGATGGAGAAACCAATCAAAATTGAAAGGACTGCAGATGCTGGATATCAAAAATAAAAATAGAAGTTGCTAGTAAAGCTCAGCAGGTCAGGCAGCATCTGAGGATCAAGAGAACCTAGAACAGCCAAACACAGAACAGGCCCTTTGGCCCTCAATGTTGTTCCAGCCTTTTACCCTACTCGAAGATCAGACTAACTGACATACCCTTCATTTCCTATCATTTGTGTGCCTATCCAAGAGTCGCTTAAATGTCCCTAATGTATTTGACTCTGTTACCACTGCTGGCAGTGCATTCCACGCACCTACCACTCTATGCGTAAAGAACCAACCTCTGACATCTCCCCTATACCCTCCTCCAATCAACTGAAAATTATGCCCCTCATGATGGACATTTGTGACCTGGAAAAAAGTCTCTGGCTACCCACTCTATCTAACCTTCTCATCATCCCGTACACCTTTATCAAGTCACCTCTCATCCTTCTTCACTCCAATGAGAAAAGCCCAAGCTCCGTCAACCTTTCTTCATAAGACATGCCCCTCCAGTCCAGGCAGCATCCTGGTAAATCTCCTCTGCGCCCTCTTTAAAGCTTCCAGATCTTTCCTATAATGAGGTGACCAGAACCTGAACACAATATACCAAGTGTGGTCTAACCAGGTCTCTGCAGCATAACCTCACTACTCTTAAACTCAGTCCCCCTGCTAATGAAAGCCAACACACTATATGCCTTCTTAACAACCCTATGAACTTGGGTGGCAACTTTGAGGGATCAATGGACGTGGACCCCAAGATCCCTCTGTTCCTCCACAATGCCAAGAATCCTGCCTTTAACACTATAGGCTGCATGCAAATTTAACCTTCCAGAATGAATCACTTCACACTCTTCCAGGTTGAACTCCATCTGCCATTTCTCAGGCCAGCTCTGCATCCTGTCAATGTCATGTTGCAACCTACAACAGCCCTCCACACTATCCACAACTCCACCAACCTTCATGTCATCGGCAAACTTACTAACTCACCCTTCCACTTCCTCATCCAAGTCATTTATTTTTTAAAAATCACAAAACGCAGAAGTCCTAGATCAGATCTCCGCAGAACACCACCAGGCTGAATACTTTCCATCTACCACCACCCTCTGTTTTCTATGGGCCAGCCAGTTCTGTATCTAGACAGCCAAATTTCCCTGTATCCTATGCCTCCTTACTTTCTGAATGAGCCTACCATGGGGAACCTTTTCAATTGCCTTGCTAAGACCCATGTACACCACACCCACCGCCCTACCTTCATCAATGTGCTTTGTCACATCCTCAAAAAATTTGATAAGGCTTGTGAGGCAATGACCTGCCCCTCACAAAGCCATGCTTACTGTCTCTAATCAAACTATGCTATTCCAAATAATAATAAACCCAGTTTCTCAGAATCCTCTCCAACAATTCGCCCACCACCAACATAGAACTGACAGGAATGTAATTCCCACAGTTATCCCTATTCCTTTTCTTGAACAAGGGAATAACATTTGCCACCCTCCAATCACCTGGTACTACTCCAGTAGAAAGTGAGGACACAAAAATCATCACCAAAGGTGTAGCAATCTTTTCCCTCACTTCCCATACCAACCTTGGGTAAATCGTATCTGGACTAGGGGACTTACCTACCCTCATGTTTTTCAAAATTTCCAGCACATTCTCCTTCTTAACATCAAACTGTTCAAGTGTATTAGCCTGTTTCTCGCATGTCCTCACAAATGACAAGGTTCCTCTCACCAGTGAATACTGAAGCAAAATATTCATTAAGGACCTCCCCTACCCCCCTCTGACTCCAGGCACAAGTTCCCTCCACTTTCCCTGATCGGCCTTACCCTCACTCTGGCCATCCTCTTGTTCCTCACAAGTGTACAACACCTTAGGGTTTGCCTTAATCCTACCCACTAATGTTTTCTCATGCCCCCCTTCTAGATCTCCTAAGTCCATTCTTCAATTCCTTCCTTGTAACCCTCTAGAGCCCTGTCTGATCCTTGCTTCTTGAACCTTAAGTAAGCTTCCCTCTTCCTCTTGACTCGATGTTCCACATCTCATCATCCAAGGTTCCTTCACCCTACTATTCCTTCCTTGCCTTATTGGCATAAACCTACCCAGCACTCGCAGCAAGTGCTCCCAAAGCAACTTCCACATTTCTGTTGTGCATTTCCCTGAGAATATCTGTTCCCAATTTATGCTCCACAGTCCCTGCCTAGTAGCATTGTAATTCCCCCTCCCCCAGTTAAATACTTCCCCATACCATCTGTTCCTATCCCTCTCCATGACTACAGTAAAGGTCAGAGAGTTGTGATCACAGTCACTGAAATGCTGTCTCACCAAGAGACAGGAGGTGCCCATCTTCCTTCCCACTTATCCAGTTCACACTTCCGACTGACCTATCACAATCAACTCCTAACTGCACCCACCCTTTGCCATCCCACCTACCTTTCCCCAGTCCCCACCCACCCCATTTATTTCTTAGCCTCCCTCCCCCGTCCTGATGCAGGGCTTTTACCTGAAACATCAACTGTCCTGCTCCTTGGATGCTGTCTGACCTGCTGTGCTTTTTCCAGTGTCACGCTATATTGACTCTGACTCTCCAGCATCTGCAGTCCTCACTATCTCCCAGAAAAATTAGAGTTAACATTTCAGGCTGAGTCTCAGAAACAACAAAGGGAGAAGCAAAGAAACAACTTGGATTTATATAGCACCTTTCACAATCTCAAGATATTTCAGTACAATTTACAGCCAAGGAATTATTTCGAAAGTTCAATGGAATGTAGGAAGCACAGCAGCAATTTATCCATCACAAACCCCCACAAACACCAATGAGGTAATGAACAACAATAAAATTATATATTTATCAAGCAGTTTTAACATGGCAAAAATCAACATCCCAAGGTTCTTGGTACTGCAGATGTTGGAGATCAGAGTCAAGATTAGAGTGGTGCTGGAAAAGCACAGCAGGTCAGACAGCCTCCGAGGAACAGGAAAATCGGCGCGACAGGCAGAACCCCTCCTCAGGAATGAGGGATCCCAAGGAATGAGCATCCCAAGATGCTTCTCAGGCTCAGTACGAGGTAAAACTTGAAACGAACACACAGAAGATGATATTAGGACTATTTTCAATGGAGAATTAAAGCAGCAGTAAGTTTTGGGGAGTATCAATTTTGACAAGAGAATCTTCTTTCGTACTGGTGATTCAGAGATAAATATTAGTACACCAGAGAGGAATAGCCTGATCTTCCCTGAAATAAGAATTTTTCATATTGACCTGAGAGAGCAAACAAGGAATTAGTTTGGTGTTGTATCTGAAACTGCTCAGCCCCCACACTGAGTGTCAGGACAAGATTATGTGCTCAGGTCATGGGAACTAGTCCAACAAAGTTCTGACTCAGCGGTGTGAGTGTGACACAGCTAACAGGGAAGACTGAGTATATAATCTATCAGGTCTGAGAACTGTTTTAGTGTCTTTGTTTCAGTGCAGAGCAGTTGAAAGCCTTCCTTTCCCATCAGCCATCACCTTGGCAGGCATGACAAAAATATCTCTAAGGGTATGTGGGCTCGTCCCCTGGGAGGCTGGCAGCTGGGTTCCCTGGCCACTGGAGGGTTGCATCTGAGCAGGCATGATGCTCCAGATGGCACTTCCAGACCACTGTCAGTGGAGCAGCTGTCTGATCAAACACCTCTTCCTGATAATTCACTTTCCCCGTCTTGTGATTCTTTACACATCACAGGAAGCATGAATTTCGAAGTGAAAATTTTGATGGTTTGCTTTCTGACCTGCTGTTGCTTTTCAGTGAATAATACAGAGCGACTTCTGCTCCCATCCTACTTGCTGTTCCACCTAACGTTGCCAACAGAAGTTGGATGCCTTTGGGAAGTTGTATTGTATGACCTCCTGACTCTTCCTTGTTAACACCATCTCCAGTACCTGTAAAGTTAGGAAACACAAGCATTCAAGAAACGGGGGAGGGCAGCAGTGAAGCAGTCCTAGATTTTTTTCTTGGGATTTAGTTTATCATGCCTTGTGCAGATTACACTACTTCCTGCAGATTCCAGTAAAATCCCGAGACTGGTTGAGAACACTCATTCCACAAGTTTAATCAGGGGTCCGGATCCAACTATCTGGAAACTGAGGGATGACCAGATATTGGTCCTTAAGATTACAAAGGGATTTGATAAGAGTTTAAGAAGATGATGTTTGGTCTTGTAGCAACACCTAAAAGTGGAAGTCTTCAATTAAAAGAATGTGGGACTTGCTGCAGCCACAGGGAATCATTGTGGAGTAGCTGATGTAGCTGATCAGCACTGATGTATTTAAAGAGAAGCTAGATTAACACAAGAAGGAGAAACGAATGGGAGAATATTCAGAGCAAGGGACACAAAGAAGATGGGAGCAGCACTTGGGTGCATTGCCTGTTCATGTACCTTTGAACTCAAAATAAGTTGATAATGTGGAGGTGCTGGTGTAGGACTGCAGTGGACAAATTCAGAAGTCATACCACACCAGTTATAGTCCAACAGGTTTATTTGAAATGACAAGCTTTCAAAACACTGCCCTTTCGTCAAGTGAAATGAAGAGAAGAGCACACAGGCACAATATTCATAAGCAGAAAAATCAAAGGCAGAGAGATCAAAAGATCATACAACTGGTGTGAGTAGAATATAACTGTGGAGTGGAATATAATTCTATGACATTCCCCCAGGGCCTCAGTCACCTTCTAAAAACACACCACGATCAATGTTAATTCAGTAACTTCTGGGGTAAAGCTCAGATACATACAGCCCTTTCACAGTAGTAATTCACACTGCAAAGTGGCACATCAGCAATGACGAGGTTATACTACTGAACGATAATCCAGGAAATGTAAGTTTAAATCTCTCCCATGGCAAATTTGAGAATTTATCATTCTTTTGTTTGTTAAAAAAGAATGGGGAATGAAAAACATCACGACAAGTGAAGCCGTCAGCTTATCACACAATCACATCGCGTCGACTGTTGTCCTTCAGGAAGGAAGCCTGCCATCCTTACCCAGTCTGGATTTCTTATGTGACTCCTGCCCCCACGCCAGTGCAGTTGATTATTGAAATGGCTACCCGGGTGCAGCTTTAACAAAAGTGGTTCAGGAAGGAGGCTCACCACCACCTCCACAGAGGCCATTTGAAATTACAACAAATGTCAAGATTGCCAGCAACACACCATCTTTGAAAATAAAGCAAAAGATCAAATAGTTGCTAAATGCTTCCTAAGATATTTTAAAGCAGAAACCAGCAACATAGGGTGAGGAGTCCAAAACTAGAGGACATAGGTTTAAGGTGAGAGGGAAAGATTTAAAAGGCACCCAAGGGGCAATTTTTTTCATGCAGAGGGTGGTGCGTGTATAGAAAGAGCTGTTAGAGGAACTGGTGGAGACTGGTACAATTACAGCATTTAAAAGGCACCTGGATGGGTATATGAATTGAAAGGGTTTAGAGGGATATGGGCCAAGAACTGGCAAATAGGACTAGGTTAGATTGGAATGACTGCTCAGCATGGATAAGTTGGACTGAAGGGTCTGTTTCCATCATGTTTGACTCTATAAATGAAAGTTTAAACAAAAGAATTGAAAAGTAATGAAAACTAAGACAGTTCAAAAAGTGCAGTCCAATTAGATCAGTGAAGGGGCCCAAGATGTTCAATTCCTTAATACGTCAGAGAAAGATTAAGATCCAGTGTTAGCCTAGCCAACAGCTGAGTTAAACTGTGCAAGTTCTAGTCCTTGACCACAACTTAAGGACATAAGGCAGGCTGTCACTGCTCTACAATATTGTATGTTTCACACTGTCTTTCTGATATTCACACCATACAAATACCAGGTAGTGATCATCTACAACCAGAGGGAATCGAACCATCATCCCTTGACAGACAATAAAATTCCCATCACTGAATTCCCTATTATCAACATTCTGGTGGCAACCATTAACCAGAAACTGAACTGGACTCACCACTTCAATACTGTGCCAAATTCTTTGAATTCTGTGATGAGTAATTCACCTCCTAGTTCCTAGAAATCTCTCCACCATCAACAAGACACAAGCCAGGAGTGTGATGGAATACACTTTCCTGGATGTGTGTAGCTGTAAAGTATTCAACCAGCTTGACATCATCCAGCCCACTTGACTGAGACTCCACCCACCATCTTCAACATTTACTCCCTCCACCTACAATGCACAGTAGCAGCAGTGTGTAACATCTACAAGACGCACACCAGCAGTTCAACTGATAGTCCTTCCAATATGGTAGCTGTACTGCCCAGGACTGGAGGTTGCATCCAGTTCTGAACCAGCATGCTCCTGCCCCACTGAACTCATCTCTACCTACCTTGACACTGTCCTATCCCCCCTAGTCCAGGAACTCCCCACATACGTTCGAGACACCACCCACGCCCTCCACCTCCTCCAAGACTTCCGTTTCCCCGGCCCCCAACGCCTTATCTTCACCATGGATATCCAATCCCTCTACACCTCCATTTGCCATGACCAGGGCCTCCAAGCCCTCCGTTTTTTCCTCTCCAGACGTCCCCAACAGTACCCTTCCACTGACACTCTCATTCGTTTGGCCGAACTGGTCCTCACCCTTAACAATTTCTCCTTTGAATCCTCCCACTTCCTCCAGACCAAAGGCGTAGCCATGGGCACCCGTATGGGCCCCAGCTATGCCTGTCTCTTTGTTGGCTATGTACAACAGTTGATCTTCCGTAATTACACCGGCACCACTCCCCACATCTTCCTCCGCTACATTGATGACTGCATTGGCGCCACCTCGTGCTCCCGCAAGGAGGTTGAGCAATTCATCAACTTCACCAACACATTCCACCCTGACCTTAAATTTACCTGGACTATCTCTGACACCTCGCTCCCCTTCCTGGACCTCTCCATGTCCATTAGTGACGACCGACTTGACACTGACATTTTTTACAAACCCACTGACTCCCATAGCTACCTGGATTACACCTCTTCCCACCCTATCTCTTGCAAAAATGCCATCCCGTATTCCCAATTTCTCCGCCTCCACCGTATCTGCTCCCAGGAGGACCAGTTCCACCATAGGACACACCAGATGGCCTCCTTCTTTAGAGACCGCAATTTCCCTTCCCACGTGGTTAAAGATGCCCTCCAACGCATCTCGTCCATATCCTGCACCTCCGCCCTCAGACCCCACCCCTCCAACCGTAACAAGGACAGAACGCCCCTGGTGCTCACCTTCCACCCTACAAACCTTCACATCAACCAAATCATCCACCGACATTTCCTCCAAAAAGACCCCACCCCCAGGGATATATTTCCTTCCCCACCCCTTTCCGCCTTCCGCAAAGACCGTTCCCTCCGTGACTACCTGGTCAGGTGCACACCCCCCTACGACCCACCCTCCCATTCTGGCACTTTCCTCTGCCACCGCAGGAACTGTAAAACCTGTGCCCACACCTCCTCCCTCACCTCCATCCAAGGCCCTAAAGGAGCCTTCCACATCCATCAAAGTTTCACCTGAACATCCACCAATATCATTTATTGTATCCGTTGCTCCCGATGTGGTCTCCTCTACATTGGGGAGACTGGGCGCCTCCTAGCAGAGTGCTTTAGGGAACATCTCCGAGACACCCGCACCAATCAACCACACCGCCCTGTGGCCCAACATTTCAACTCCCCCTCCCACTCTGCCGAAGACATGGAGGTCCTGGGCCTCCTTCACCGCCGCTCCCTCACCACCAGACGCCTGGAGGAAGAACGCCTCATCTTCCGCCTTGGAACACTTCAACCCCAGGGCATCAATGTGGACCTCAACAGCTTCCTCATTTCCCCTTCCCCCACCTCATCCTAGTTTCAAACTTCCAGCTCAGTTACTGTCTCCTTGACTTGTCCGACCTGCCTATCTTCTTTTCCACCTATCCACTCCACCCTCTCCTCCTTGACCTATCACCTTCATCTCCTCCCCCACTCACCCACTGTACTCTATGCTACTCTCTCCCCACCCCCACCCTCCTCTAGCTTATCTCTCCATGCTTCAGGCTCACTGCCTTTATTCCTGATGAAGGGCTTTTGCCCGAAATGTCGATTTCACTGCTCGTTGGATGCTGCCTGAACTGCTGTGCTCTTCCAGCACCACTAATCCAGTACTTTTTATCCAGTTCTGAACCCCCTACTTTAGGAAGAAATTGAAGGCATGGTGGCTCAGTGGTTAGCACTGCTGCCTCACAATGCCAGGGACACGGATTCAATTCCAGCCTTGGGGGACTGTCCATGTGGAGTTTGCACATTCTCCTGTGTCTGGATGTTTTAGCTCCGGGTGCTCTGCTTTCCTCCCACAATCTAAAGATGTTCAGGTTAGGTTAATTGGCCATGCTAAATTGCCCATAGTGTTCAGGGATATGTAAGTTAGGTGCATTAGTTAGTAGAAATGTAAAGTAATAGGGTAGGGGAATGGATCTGGATGGGATACTCTTCAGAGGGTTGGTGATGACTTGTTGGACCAAATAGCCTGTTTCCACACTGTAGGGATTCTATGATTGTACAAATGTTTCCATGGAAGAGGAACTTCACTTACGCAGAAAGGCCAGTGAAGCTGGGATTGTTGTCTTTACAGGAGAGGAGAATTGATGGAGGTGTCCAGGATCCTGAGATCCTGGAGGTGTCCAGGATCCTGAGATCTGGGTAAAAAAGGAAAAGCTGTTCCCATTGATGGAAGGATGAAGAAACGGGCGCACTAATTTAAGAAAATTGGCAAAAGACATAACAGTGATATGAAGAGAAACCTTTTTCATGAGGTGTGTTGTTAGGATGTGGAGTGCACTGAGTGCATGAAGACATATTCAATTGTGGCCTTCAAACTGAAATTGGACCATTTTAAGGAATGAAAAATGTGCAGAACTAAAGGAGAAAAAGAGGTGTGGCGCTATAGAATTTGCTCCTCCAGAAAGTTAGTACTGACATGAGGGGTTGAAAGTCCTCCTTCTCTAGGACCATTCCATTATTTCATATTTCAGAGAATCAGGGCAGCAGATACATGGGAACACTAACCCCCTGTAAGATCCCCTTCAAGCCACTCACCTTCCTGACTTGGAAATATATCACTGTTTTTTCACTGTCACTGTGTCAAAATCCTGGAATTCCTTCCCTCAGGACATTGTGGGTCTACCCACAGCACAGAGACGACAGCAGATCAAGATGGCAGCTCACCCCCACCTTCTCAAGGGGCAATTAGGTATGGGCAGTAAATGCTGGACCAGCCAGTGGCGTCCACATCCCTAGAAAAAATTAATAAACATGGCTTTCTACTCAGAGGAGACATTAAACAATAAAGGTATTTATTTGTAAATATATTTGTATAACATCATATTTCTCTTTCAGTGAGGGAGCCCTGACATTATCTCAGTGACCTAGACAATATCCATTCCTCAACTCTTGCCGCTCAAAGCAAACGAACTGTTCATTTATTTCATTGCTGTCTTTCAGAACTTGTTCAGCAGATTAAATTGAAACATCTTGATATTCATACCAGGAAAGTATAAATTGTACAAAACACTTACTCTTGAGAGTTTTGAGGAATCTAACAGAGGTTTCTAAAATTATGAAAGGATTTTGAAAAGATATACAGTGACAGATTGCATTAATGGAAAGAGACAGTTGGAATAAAGATTTTCAGATGTTTGATTAGGAGGCTGAATATTTTACCACAAGTGACACATCAGACAGTGTTGCTTCCAGGATCAACTGCATTAATGTTCCCCTCGGCAGCCATTGACTCTACAATCTTCATCAGTTTCAGTCTTCCAAATCTCTCCTGCCTGCCTCATCGTTTGCACCAGGTTACTTCCACCCATCATGCCTGTACATGCTGATTTGCATTGGCTCTCAGCGCAGCAATGACTCCATTTTAATTTTGCTCATGAAATTCCTTCATTATCTCACATCTCCCTCTCTCTGTGATTTATTACAGCCCAGCAACGCTCTAAGTTATCTGCTCTAGTCCATGACAATTTTAATCTGTTGACCATTGGTGACTGTGTCTTCAAAGACCTGGAACCAAATCTTAACATTTACCTGCCTACACCTCACTCTCTCTCACTTTAAAAGAATCCTTGACACGCTCTCCTCCAACCAACTTTCAAACACCTCCTGATGTGACTTGCTGTCAAAATGTATTTGATAATCACTCCTGTGATACACGTTAAGAAATTTGACTCCATTAAAAGTGCTACATTAATTCAAGGTCCTGCTCTTACTGAGAAAATAGGGGCAACTCCAAAATACGAAGGATTATAACACTGTAAACTGGATTGTCAAACCCACACTGGCCAAAGGCTACAAGACACTACAAGAAGCATCAATTGAGAATGGAATTGTTAAGCAATACAAACATTCATCTGAGGACTATCAGACATATTTTGAGACAATGTAGAGAGAGCTTTATTCTGTATCGAATGTTGAGCTGTACCCTGTCTTGGGTGTGTTTCATGGGGACAGTGTAGAGGGACCTTTACTCTGCATCTAACCCTGTGCTGTACCTGTATTAGGAGTGTTTGAAGTTAATAGTGTACAGGGAGCTTTTCTCTGTATCTAACTCCATGCTGCATATACCTAGGAGTGTTTGATGGAGACAGTGTAGAGGTAGCTTTACTCTGTATCTAACTTTGTACTGGCCTTGTCCTAGGATTGTTTGAAGGGGACAGTGTAGAAGTCTGAATTTACACAACAGCAGAGGCCAAAACCTGAAAAGTCTTTCCCATGAAACTGGCACCCACAATTCTTTCAGGAAAGGGAACAGATTCCAAATTGCACAACTCATCAGGCAGTTACCCATAATCTAATCGATATTTTTATAGACAAGAGTTGGGCCAGATTAGAACTGGCAGAAATAAACGTAAACTTTGCAAAGTCCTTTGAAGGGGGTAGGGTACCCCTCTGGACACCTTTGGAAGAGGCAAAGAGTCCTTTAGCAGTGTAAGCTGTCCTTTTAGAACTGTCAAAAGTATGAATGTATGTGCGTAAGAAATGTTTGAACCCAATCTCAACGGAACAGTAAAAGGAATTGTCAAAAGAAACTGTCAAGCTGACAAGGTATTTAAAACTGTTGTCCTTTAACTATTTGCAAAAAAACTATTTGGATTGTTAAAGAAAGCTTCTCATAATTTCACTCAGTCTATTGACTTCAACATGAGGGCTATTATTACTAGATTAGTGCTCTATGACTGATACCACAGCCTTCCATTATCACAGTGGGACGACTGCTAGCTGGTAGTTTAATTGACAGATTCTTTTAAGACAGACTATGAATTCCAACTTACTTTTATAAAGAATTAAAGGCATTTAAATGTGATGCATGTGTTTTTATCACTGAAAGTGTTTTATTATGAAATAGTGAACAAATTAAGAGTGAATGAAGAATTTCATTTGATCCATGCATGAGGCCAAAGGATAGTGGGTGAAGGACATGGCTTGGCACGGGTTGGTTCTAAGATTTTAAAGGACCTTAAAGGACCAGTTGATGCAAGGAAGGGCATGGGCTGATACAGGGATGTGAAGAATGTTAGTTAGTATGGATGAAGCATGGGGAGTGTATGAGGTGATGGGAGGGGTAGGGGCTGGAGGACTGTTTTATGTTTGATTGATTTTTTAAAAATAAAAAATGCTTAGACACAGTTCCAGTGCACCCAGGTAGGGCTGTTCCCAGATCATGACCTCACCCAGCAATCTCTGCATTCACACAGGGTTCATTAGCCTCAATACTAGAGAACACAACCACCCCCACTGGTTCCTGGGTCAGGTTTGTGGAATCCATGCTGCTGACACAGGAACTAAATTTCAGGCCTCTCTGTAATTCATTACCACTAACCCTCTGTTAGATAAATGGAAAAATCAATCAAAAAGGCAATGAGTAAAGTGCATAAGTTAATATGAGGCCTATAACCTATAGATGTGTTAAAGTTAAAGCCAAGATAAGAGAGAAAGACAAGATTTCAATCATGCATTGTGGCACTTTAATGTTGATTGGAAATGGACTTAGACAGTATGTCTTATTCAAAGTTCTTGGTTATATAAACAGAGAGAGCTTACACACTCTCTACAGTTGCTTTGACTTCAGTTGAAATTATGAATGAAAACATTGAGAGAATTACATTGTTCTTGAATGACAGCAAGTAAAAGCACTCACAAAGATTCCTTTAGGTTTAATGTTTCAAAGGTTACACTCATGATTTTTACTACAGTTTGCCATCCAAACAATTACTACCTCCTTATATTTCAGGTAGAATCTCAATTAGGATTGTGTGTCTATCTGATATATTGTGTGGGTTGATGTAAAAATCTGAGCAGACTTCCATATCTAGGGAAGTGCAGTTAGTGTGCGTTTTTCTGTCAGTTTAACTGACTCAGAATCATCAGATGATACAGCACAAAAGGAGGCCATTCAGCCCAATAATGTCTGTGGCAGCTCTCTGGAAGTGCTGCTTGATTCAGTTTGTTCTTACACCATTAAAAACTGAAAGAATTCCAGATACTGGAAAACAGAAATTGCTGGAAAAGCACAGCAGGTCTGGCAGCATCTGTGGTGAGAAATCAGTTAACTTTTCAGGTCCAGTGTTCTGAGGAAAGCTCATTCAACCCTAAACATCAACTGATTTCTCTCCACAGATGCTGCCAGAACTGCTGAGCTTTTCCAGCAATTTTAGTTTGGTTCTTACCCCATGTACCTTCCGAACTTATCCAATTCCCTTTGGAAATTTATTACTGAATTTATTTTAGGAAACATATCCCAGACTCTAATAGTGTAGAAAGCAATTATTTAGGTCTACCTCCATTGAGGTGTTGCTGTGTCCCCTGGTTAAGACCAAAAGAGCATAAGAAATTGGTGTAGAAAGAGGCCATTGTGCCTCTGATCGAGCCCTGTCACTCGGTGAGATCATAACTAATCTACTAATCCAACATCATTTCCCTGTGCTATGCTCATATCCATTCAGATCTTTATATCAATCCCTAGCCCATCCATTGTCTCCATCACCCACTCTACACTTTGACTTTGCTAACATTTGCTGTCTCGATAAAGGAAGAAGTAAAGTACTCATTTAGGTTTGGCTATTAAAAGAAAACAGCTTAAAATTATACAGGATAAGGTCAAATACTCACAAGCCTGGCGCAGTACAATGACTTTACTTCTGTGATAGCTTCTGTCAGATCAGTGTACAAAGCACAGTCTGGGACTGACTCACACCACAGATCGACAAAGCAAAAGAGAGAGATGTAAGCGTTGTCAGAAACTACAAGAAGCCATCAATCCCAAAAGGTTCATCCTTTTGTTGTTTAGTCCCTGCACTGATTTACATTGCTTCCGGCCCTATAAACCCCCCACTGAGTTTCTAAACTTAGATATTCATCCTTAACTGCTTTAACTTCACAGAGGTCATCATGAAGGAGATTAGTATTTCTGAGTACCATCCAACAACATCATCCCACTCCCCACATAGTCACATTCACTGATATAGATCGCATCCATCACTATTAGATTACTTACAGTGTGGAAACAGGCCCTTCGGGCCAACAAGTCCACACCGACCCGCCGAAGCGCAACCCACTCATACCCCTACATTTACCCCTTTACCTAACACTACGGGCAATTTAGCATGGCCAATTCACCTGACCTGCACATCTTTGTGACTGTGGGAGGAAACCGGAGCACCCGGAGGAAACCCACGCAGACACGGGGAGAACGTGCAAACTCCACACAGTCAGTCGCCTGAGGCGGGAATTGAACCCGGGTCTCTGGTGCTGTGAGGCAGTAGTGCTAACCACTGTGCCACCGTGCCGCCCATATAACACACTCTGATATACTCCATACCCCTCATTACCCCTCTGATGGACCTCACACATCTCACTACAACAATTTCTGGCATACCCCACATGGGAACACTCAGATACCACACACATATCACTCATTGATAAATGCTAGAGAACACAGCGGTCAGACAGCATCCATGGAGAGCAAGGTAACATTTCGAGTCTAGATGACTCTTCATCAGAGCTGGTGTGAAGTGTGGAGGGGACAGTATTTGAGCCATATTTTCCAATCACTTCTGCTGAACTATCAATATCTTTTCTTCACTGGACCCTACACCCGCTACCCACACTCCATTCTCCAAAACTATAGCACTCTGACACACCCCATACTCATCACTGTCATACTCAGAAACATAAAAATATAACAACTTAAAAAGTAGAGCAGGAGTCGGCCATTCAGCCCCTCAAGCCTGTCCCACCATTCTATAAGATCATTAGCTGATCTGCCCCAGGCCTCAACTCTTCTTTCATGCCTACTCCTCATAGTCCTCAACTCCAAGTTATTTCAAAAATCTACCTCCCTCCTCTTTCAAATTCTTTCAGTGATCCAGTCTCCACGGTCTCGGGGGTAGATAATTCCAGGCATGAACCGTGCCCTAAGAGAAGAACTCTCTTTGCATCTCAGGTTTAAACAGGTGTCCTGGTGTTCTGTAACTTTGACCCGCATTTCAAGGTTCCTCAACTAGCAGAAACATCTTTTCAACATCTACATTGTCAAGCCCCCTCAGAATCTTGTATGTTCTACTAAGATCACCCCTTTTTTAAGCTCTATTGAAGAAAAGCCTAAGCTGTTCTTAATAAGTCAGCCCCTTCTTTGGAATCAGCTGTGAGGAGTGACCTTATAGAGGTTTATAAAACCATGAGGGGCATGGAACAGGATAAATAAACAAGGTGGTTTCCCTGGGGTGGGGGAGTCCAGAACTAGAGGGCATGGGTTTAGGGTGAGAGGGGAAAAATCTAAAAGGGACCTTAGGAGCAACCTTTTCACACAGAGGGTGGTACGTGTATAGAATGAGTTGCCAGAGCAAGTGGTGGAGGCTGATACAATTACAGCATTTAAAAGGCATCTGGATGGGTATATGAATAGGAAGGGTTTAGAGGGATATGGTCGAGTGCTGGCAAACGGGACTAGATTAGATTAGGATATCTGGTTGGCATACATGTTGGACTGAAGGGTCTGTTTCCATGCAGTGCATCTCTATGACTCTAGTAAAGCTCATGAATTGCCTCCAATGCCGGTATATCATGTCTTAAATTGAGGGACCAAAACTGTTCACAGTATTCCAGATGCAACGTCATCAACATGACTGCCTTATGTTTAAATTCTAACACGCTTGCAATGAAAGCCAAAGTTCCATTTACTGTCCTAATTGCTTGCTGCACCTGCATGCTAACCTTTGGTGCTTCATGCAAGAACACTCAGATCCCTCTGCACTGGAACGTTTGGGAGTCTCTCCATTTAAATAACAATCTGCCTTGATCCTTTCCACCAAAGTGCATGACTTCACGTTTTCCTACATTAAACTTCATCTGCCAAGTTCTTGCCCACTCACTGTATCCCCTTACAAATTCTTTATGTCCTCATCACAACATGCCATTTCCCCTATTTTTTTAATCATCAGATTTGGATACACTTCACAGTGTTCCCCTCTCCAAGTCATTAGCACAGATGGTAAAAAACTTTAGGTCCTAGCGCTCCTCATTGTGACAGTCCACTCGTTAGATCTTTCCAACATGAAAATGATCCAGTAGCTCAGATTCTGTCTCCATTCTGTGTTAAGCATTATCCAAATATATTGAGAGTCCCCATCTGTGCAAAAGACTTGTGGTACTATATCAAACACTTTCTGGAAATTCATTACATCCACCAGTTCCCCTTTACCAACTGTGTTTGTTATATTCTCAAAGAACTCCAAACAATGTCTAACGTGATTAACCTTTCACAAAACTGTGTTGACTCGGTTTGGTTGCATGAAGCCTTTCTAAATGCCCTGCTATTTCTTCCTTAATAATAGACTCTAGCATTTTCCCAACATCAGATGTTAGGCTAACTGGTCTATACTTTCCAGCTTTCTCTCTCCTCCCCTTCTTGAAAACTGGTGTTACATCTGTGATTTTCCATTCTGCCGGAACTCTCTCAGAATCCAGTGAATGATGCAATTTCTTTGACCAATGTCACCACTATCTCTGTAGCCACTTCTTTTGAAATCCCAGGATACAGGCCATCATGTCCTGGTCACTTGTCTGCCTTCAGTCCCATTAGTTTGCCATAGACTGTATCCTTTATGATTGAGACTGTCACAGGATCGTTTCTCCCATTAGTACGTTGCTTATTTATTACCTTCAGGATGTTCATACTATTCCACGTTGAAACCAGTGCAAAATATTGATATGAAGTATCTGCCATTTCCCTTTTCCCTGTTATCAATTCCCCAATTACAAAATCCTAGGATACCACATTCTGTATACCAACATGTTTTCTTTTTAAATACATGCACAAGCTATTGTTGTTTGTTTTTAAATTTATTACCAATTTACTTCTGTACATCTAGACTTTTTTTAGTCATCTGCTAATGATGCCCAAGATAATCCCAAACCTCTGGCTTTACCATTTTCTTTTGAAGTTTTGAATACCTTGGCTTGTGATTGTATATTCTCCATGACCACCTTCATTAACCACGGGTAAATCATCTCACATCTCTTGGGGAATCACTCTGATGTACCCTACACCCCTCAGGGGGTCAACCTGATATACCTACCCCACAACCTTCATTGTAGCACTGATACAACTCAAACCCCTCACTGTTACACTCTGATTCCAACCTCCCAATTCTAGCCTCAGACAACTGTCTGTGTGGATTTGTACATTCTCCCAGTGTCTGCGTGGGTTTCCTCTGGGTGTTCTGGTTTCCTCCCACAGTCCGAAGATGTGTAGGTTAGGGTCGATTGGCCTATGTTGTCCATAGTGTCCAGGGATGTGTAAGTTAAGTGAATTGGCTTTGGGAAATGCAGGTTTACAGGGATAGGTTAAAGGGTGGGATGTTCTTGAAGAGTCCGCGTATACTTGTTGTGCCTAATGGCCTGTTTCCACACTGAAGAGATTCTATGACACCCCTTACACTGATACATAACACACCCCTTTTACTAACACTCTCACTAATTCTCTGATATACCCAATACCTCTTACTGAAACTCCGATATACCCTACCCTCCAAACTGTAACATGCTTATATATCCCACACCTCCCATTGTAACACACATGCCTTTCACTGTAAACCCATGATACACCACACACTGCAACACTCGGATACTTTAATATTTACTCATTTACAGGATGAAGGTGTCACTGGTTAGGCCAGCATTTATTGCCCAGCCCTAATTACCCTGAGGGCAATTAAGAGTTAACCACATTGCTGTGGGTATGGGATCACATGTAGGCCGGACCAGGTAAGGATGGCAGTTTCCTTCCCTAAAGGATATTAGTGAACCAACAATGGATTCATGGTCATCATTGAACTCTTAATTCCAGTCTTTTTTTAATTGAATTCAAATTTCATCATCTGCCATGGCAGTGTTCAGACCCAAGCCCCCAGCACATTACCTGGGTCTCTGAGACCAGTGATAACACCACTAGGCCATTGCCTCCAGGATTTTGACCTAGCAACATGGCGATATTGTTCCAAGACACGATGCTGTGTCATTTGGAGAGAAACTTGCTTGAGATATATCTGCTATCCCCTGTCTTTCTGGATGGTAGATGTGCCAACTTTAGAAGGAGCTATCCAAGCAACTTGGCAAGTGTTTGCATTGTGTCTTGTTGATGGTACTCACTGCTTCCACCATGTGTGTTTTTTTTATTTATTCTATCATGGGATGTGGGCAAAGCGGACATGTTCTGGCTCATCTCTAACTGCCTTTGAACAGAGTGGCCTGTTAGGGCCATTTCAGAGGGCAGTTAAGATTCACATCGCTGTGGGTCTGGAGTCACATGTAGGCCAGACAAGGGAGGGATGGTAGATTTCCTTCCTATAAGGGAACCAATAATAGTGAACCAGATGGATTTTTAACTATTTAATTACTATCCCTGAAAACTAGCTTTTAGTTCAAGAACTCCACCATTGGCTCAATGGGATTGGAACAGACTCTCACAGGGCATTAGCCTAGGAGTTTGGATTACTAATTCAGTCATAATGAGCCAATAATACCATCTATCCCTACAAAGAAATAATTGTTGAAGGTAGAAATGTGGTACCAATGAAGGAGGCTGCTTTGTCGTGGATGGTATTGAGCATCTTGAGTGTTGTTGGAGCTGCCCCCATCCAGGCAAGTGAGATGTATTCCATCATACTCCTGACTCGTGCCTTGTAGATGGTGGATAATCAGTGGCGAACATCCCCATTTCTGACCTTATAATGGAGGGAAGGTCATTGATGAAGGAGCTGAAGATGGTTGAGCCGGGACACTCCCCTGAGGAAATTCTGCAGAGATCTCCTGGAGCTGAAATGACTGACCCCCCCCCAACACCATGGTCCACGTGTAAAGTGTGACAGAAAGTTTGGCCCATGATTCCCATTGGTGTCAGTTTTGTTAAATGTCAAAGAGTGACACCAGTAACTGAACAAGTTCATGCTCTGTATTAATTTTGAGGCAAAATAGACAGTTCACAGTGCTGTCCTCATTTTAGTACTGGTTTTTACTTAAGTAGGTCCCTCATTAATTTTCCACTTCAGCACAATACATATATCTGTGACTTACACCTCAGAGGGTTTGAGTTATAGGGAGAGGCTGGGACTTTTCTCACTGGAGCATAGGAGGTTGAGAGGTGACCTCACAGACGCCTATGAAATCATGAGGCAAATAGATAAGGTGAGTGGCAGTTGTCTTTTCTCCATGTGTGGGATTTCATGAATAGGGGGCACATTTTTAAAGTGAAAGGAGAAATATTTTTAAAATGACACAAGAGGAATTTATTCTAAACAGGAGTGGTTTGTGTCTGGAATGAACATCCAGAACATTGGATGGCACGGTGGCACAGTGGTTAGCACTGTTCAATTCCCGCCTCAGGCAACTGTCTGTGTGGAGTTTGCACATTCTCCCCGTGTCTGCATGGGTTTCCTCTGGGTGCAGGTTAGGTGAATTGGCCATGCTAAATTGCCCATAGTGTTATGTGAAGGGGTAATTGTATGGGCATGGGTGGGTTGCTCTTCAGAGGGGCCCAGAGGGCCTGTTTCCACAGTGTAAGTAATCTAAATCCAGAGAAAGTGGTGGATAAGTACATGCATAAGAAATATTTGGACAGATATGACCAAACGCAGGCAGGTGGGGCTAGTTTAGTTTGGGAACATGGTCATCATGGACTGGTTAGACCAAAGGGTCTGTTTCTGTGTTGTATGACTCTACATACAGAGATAATACACCATGTTTTTATGTTGTAATAGGAATTCTATTCTTTGTTTAACATGTCTGCATTCATGCTTGCAGCTGCTTGCCTACTGTTTAGTTTCCTTATGGAAGTGACCACACCATGTTTAACTAATCAATCATAGTGAGCAGCTCACAGTCCACATCATTAAACACCAAACAAATAGACAAATAAACAGTAACAGTGGGGATTGGGAACATTGTGACCTGATCAGCTTCCTCGAGGGAGTTTCAGCTCTTCAACATTAAAAATAAAGGTAAAGTCATCATAGTGTTACCAGACCATGGAGCTGCACTCTCACCAGACAGGGACAACTAGTGATGGTTTAACCTGAGGGTCACCGTGCCTCAGGCAAAGGGAAGAGATTGAGATGGAGAGTCCTTCATGGTCACCTCAGCTGGTGTGGGAATTGAACCCACACTGTCGTTCTCACTCTGCATCACAAACCAGCCGTCCTGCCAACTGAGCAGGCCAACCACAACGTCAGATGTGACCATGTTATAAATGATGAGACCATGTTTCTGATTCAGAAACATAAATATAAATGGCAGCCCCTGAAGTGCTGCTATTCCCCTGGGTTCCTCATTCCCCACCCATTCAGGGCAGGACTTTTTTTTCTGGACAAGTAGCTAGCAGCAAAAACATGGCACAGTCCACCCAGTAAACTTCCGTGATTCCGGAGATGCTTCAAGTCCTTCTTCTATTAGGATGTCTGCAGTGCCTTCCCTTAAACCATCGCTTCCTCTATAACACTGGAGCTGGAAACTGGTGGTCATAGATTTGAAATAACAATCAAAAGAATGAGGGGGAATTGAGGAGACATTCCTTTGTGCACAGAGTGATTACAGGCTGCAACACATTACTTGGAGGTTGATTCCAGATGAAGAGTCCATGTACTTACTCAGGACTCATTTGCTGGGAAGACCTGAGGTATGATAGTAAACAGACCGCACGATCAAGTCGACACAAGTTGATGGACCAAATGGCCTCCTTTTGTCTGATTCTGTGATTCCATAAGTATAAGTGCTCATTGCAGTAATGAAGGACATGACTCACCCATGGAGAGTTTTATTGAATTATGTACAGACCTATAATCTAATACAGATCCCCTTGAAGTAAGGTAGTGTGAGTGCTGTCAAATAATATTTTTCTAAATGGAGCAGTTTTTTTTAGAAACAGATTTTTTGAGATATATCATTGATTCAATGATGAGTCCTTCCACAGACTCCTGTTGCATTGGGAAATTGGTACTTACCTGCTTAGCAGAAATAAGTAACTTCCACCTACATTGCCAATACTTATCGAGCACCACTTTTCAGCTGAGGCATCAAACTGGGAGTGCTATCTGTTCTCTCAGGTTACTGTCAAACATCCTGCAGCTGCAAGAGCAAGTGAAGACCAAGAGGGTTCTGTCTTGAGGTCCTAGCAACTGTTTCCCTCTGAACTAAGATTGATTGAGATGGATTTTGTAGTCATTATGGCACATTGCTGTCTGCGGGAACTTGCTGTGCACACATCAGCTGCAGTGTTATGAATCCACTTCAGAAATACTTCTCTGGTTGTAAAGTACTCAGAGACGATCATGTAAATGCAATTCTTTCATCTTGTATTAAGCCAGTTTCACAGATCTCCAGATGTGCAATGGAGATCGTTCAGTCCTAGGTGTCTATGCCAGCTCCTTGCTAGTGCATCCATCCCCAGTGCTCCCATCTTTTCAATGGCCCTGAATCTTCCCTTGCTTTATTTGTATGTTCCGTTATAATCTCAGCATCAAGGACTCCCTGTGGCTAGACATCCCATCCTCCAAAAACCCTGCTCAAGATGCCTCCCCTTTCCTGTCTTTACATACTGTCAATTGATAATCACCTGTCACCAACCCTCCATCTAGAGGAAATAATTAATGCCTACTCCCTCTCAAAGCTGCTCACATTATAAAGTAAAACCTAATTCCAGTAAGGAGAGAGGTTTTAGGTTACTGCTTCTTTTGTAAATGCTGCTCTCCTGATATTGCCCTATAAAATTTGTGGAACTTTGTTAAAATTTCCAGTAACAGCAGAAATTTCCCACTTGGGCATGGTCTGCAACAAATGAAAGGTTCAGTAGGAAGTTTCCATGTGTCACATTTTGCTGCCACCCTCCCAGTGACCAGCACCTAGTGCCCCAATCAGAATGAGGATCTGGAAAGAGGCAGAAAGTCACATTGCTCCTCTGCCCATTCCACAAAACTTAGGTGTTATATGTTCACCAACAAGTTACATTTATATGGCGCTTCAGTATAAAGCTGCAAGATACTTCATAATAATGAGCACTGAACAAAATGCTTGACACTGAGTCACATAAGAGGAGATTGGATAGGTGACTTAACGCTTGGTCAAAGAGACACTTTATACATATGAAGCAAAACTGGATCAACTGGGCTTGTCCTCGCTGGAACTGAGAAGAACGAGGAAGGATCTAACAGAAACATATAAAATCCCATTGGGACTGGAGAGGCTAGATGCGCGAAGAATGTTCCTGATGTTGGGGAAGTCCATAACTAGGGGTCACAGTCTAAGAATAAGGGGTAAGCCAGTCAGGACTGAGATGAGGAAGAATTTCTTCACTCAGAGAGTTGTGAACCTGTGGAATTCTCTCCCACAGGAAGCTGTTCATTAGATACATTCAAGAGGGAGCTGGAATGGCCCTTGCAGCTAAAGGGATCCAAGAGAATGAGGAGAAAGCAGGAATGGGATACAAAGATTGCATGATCAGCCATGATTGTATTGAATGGTGGTACAAGCTGGAAAGGCCGAATGGCCTCCTCCTATTTTCTATGTTTCACTAAGGAGCTTTTGAAAAGAGGAGAGTTGGTTGGTACAGAAAGGGCATTAAAATCCAGAAGGCTCAGAGACCAGGAGTAAAACCACAGCATGATTTGTAAATTAGGATGTGAATGTTAAAGACTAGGCATTGATGGACTGGTATCCACTGGGTCAACCATGATGCAGTGAGCATGTGAGTGTGTTGAGTGGTCTCTAGTTCACACGAGTGAAGATCTGGATGATGAGAATTAACTGTAAAGCAATTGTTCAATGAAATGATGTGATCTCTGACTAACCATAGTCACATCCAATGAGTTACTTTGTGTAGAATCAACCAATGAAAACAAGAGGACATTGAGACGGTCGATGTTGTCCTCTTCAACCCATTCAGGGTGGTTATGACACACCATTGGAGCAATAGGACTTGAACCCTGGCCTCCTGGTCCAAATGTGGGGACAGTACCACAGCACCATAGAGACTGTTCAGTGAAAAGGTGGAGTGACACCAAACAATAACAGACACTTGCAGGGAGGTGACAGGACAAAGTGAACAGGGCTGTCCGCAGGGGGAAAGCTGAAATGCTTTCTCTTAGTGATTATTAATCTATAAATCATAGAATAAGGCAACTCCCACCGAAAACAATGGATGCTGATCGTCTGACCTATTGACAGAAACATTCAAGGAAACTCAGCAAGTGTAACAGCATCTGTGTCCAGAAACCAGAGCTGGCTGGTCCCTCCTGTCTGCTCCTGTTCCGCTGTGAGACAGGAGCTGGGTCATTCCGCTGGTCTGGGAGAACCAGGTGGTGTGGGAGCACTAGGGTGAGCGACAGTAGCACTACAAAGAGAGATGCCCCAATGCACACAGCTCAGTCTTACAGTGCTGACAAATACAATCGCAAAGTTCACTTCAAACCTTACATCGAATTAACCTTCATCGACAACCAGTGATTTTGGATTTCTAAAGTACAACCCCAAATCCAGAACCACTCCAAACTTCACATCTGACCGTGCCCAGTACTCAGACAGTATCAGCTGGCCAGATCTGCAGGGCCTTTTTAACCTTCTTCACACACCTTTCTCTCGGACTGTTGTCACCTTCTGTTTCTCTCACATATCGTTGCTCGTGTTTTCTTGGACCTCTCCCTGTTTCACTGAGACTCGCTGCCTGACCATTTCTACTGCTTTCGTTCTAGCGGTTCTTTGTCTCTTTCTCACCCTCTTCATCTTCCAATTAAAATCTAGATCGTCTGCTCCACATTCTTTCTGCCTATTGTGTGGGATTTTCAGGACAGGTAAGAGAGAGAGAGAGAGAAAGCTACTCGGGCAAAAACATATTATCAGACAATTACATACCTTCAGAATAAATCAACGCACTTTCTCAGATGAACTCAGATAGGATTGTGGATTTACCAATATATTTAGTTGCAAGTTTCATTCCTCCCTATCATTTCCAGTGACTCTACCACTCTTTCTCCTTATTATTTTCATGGTCCCTCTCACTGTCTCATTCTGCCTTTACCTTCAACATTCAAGAATAGACTTACTCTATCTTTCTGTTTATCGTTAGCACAGACTCCGTCTCTCTCTGTCTCTCTCCCTCTCTGTCTGTCTCTCTTTCCCTTTCTCATTCTGTCCATCCGGCATCTCCCACCCCCTGGGACCACCAGCAGCTCTCCCCTCTCCTTGGGCAAGTTCAGTCCGAGCCCTAAGCCAGCCCTCCCCTGCGCCAAGGGACGGTCAGGGAGCCTTCACTTACCGGTGTCTTCCTCATCGAAGGAGTTCATACACGGGAAGTAGATGGCCAGGGCTTCGAAGGAAGCGGACAGGCTGATCCTGCTCTGTGATCTCTCGATGGGGAAGGCGCTTGGGGCCAGCTCGGAGCTCGGCGCTGCCTTGGCCGCTCTCGGAGGCACATTTTTCACTCGCAGTATTGCACGCGGCGTCTTGGCAGCTTTGGAGGGTCCCGGCGCTATCAGGAAACCTCAGCCCTTCACTCCGAGTTGGCGTTCACAAAGAGCTGACTCTCTCCCTCTCTCTCTCTCTGTCTCCTTTCTCCTCTTGGTGTTCCCCTTCTGTCTCTCCCTTGCAACACAATACCTTTCTCAGCAAGCTGTGTTCACTGTCTCCCACTGTCAGTACTCCTCACACTCAATAATGACATCTCTTGAGCTGGTTGGAATCTCTCTCACACACAGACACAGACACGGTCCTGGTCCAGCAGCTACCTCTCACACTCTAATTCACTGAGAGCTCAAGGATTGTTTGAGGGTGGGAGTGGGAGTGAGGTACAAAGCGAGAGGTGGGATTGAACTCACATCTGACGTCTTAATCCACCAATCTGTGCCTGGGCTAGGAACTGGGGCGTGGAGCGACTCGCCTGGAGGACAGACTGTGGAGAATACATTAAATCTCAAAAAAAGACAGCGGCTTTGCATTTTACTGCCATTTTATGCCTTTCCCCTGGATTATCTGTCTCTGTGTGTCTGTGCTTGTGAGTATTTGTACCTGTGTCTGTCTGGGTCTCTGTCAGCGTGCTGGAAGAGTCTGTCTGTGTCTTTGAGCTGTCTGCCTGTATCTATGTGTGCCTGAGGGTCAGTATGTGTGTCTTTGTGCCTGAAAGTCTGTCTAATTTCTGTACCATTGCATCTGTGTGTGTCTGTGTTGAATTTCCCCACCCTGTTTATGCCTGAGGGTCTGTGTATGTGTGACTATCTATCTGTGTCTGTGTGTTGGTTTACTTATATTTGTGGTTTGCTGTTTGCTTTAATGTGTGTGTATGTCTGTGTGTGCTTTTGTGTAATGGTACATATGAGTGTGTAAGAATGTGTCTGTTTTTGTGCATCTATGTACATGATCATGTAAATATACAAGTCTGTATACGTATGTCTGTATATTTATATCCCTTTGTGCTTTTATATGTCCAGAAGGTGTAATGGCTGCAGCAGGAAAGGGCAGCTTTCAGCCTTGAAGAAGGTGAATGATTTTCAGCCACATTATCGCTCATCAGTAATTGTCAAGATAATGTCCACATCCAGCAGTCACTGCAGCTGCTCTGAATGTCCAGGTTTGATGGACTCCACAGGAACCTTCTCAACATTCGGTTTAACTTCCTGCCAGGAAACTGTCGCCAAGAGAGGGAAAATAATTCACTTCTGATGGGACACAGAATCGGTGGAGGACTTGCCTTTAGAGTCCTGCTAAACCCAATCCAGGATTTCCTGTTGCCTTTAGTTCAGTCAAAGAAGTGGGAGACTGGGATGGATTTACAGCTGAGCATTTGGCAAACACATAAGAATGAACAAGATATTTTATATGCAATTATCTTGAAAAGGTCATTGAAGTGATATAGAACAAAGGTGCCCTATAAATTCAAGTACTCATTTTCTTTCATAGCAACATAAACAATAAGGACCAAGAGCAGCCTGTCCTTCAATATGATCAGGGGCTGATTATCCAACTCCATCCCTGTTCTTGCTTTCACCCCATACCCTTGATCCCTTTAATCTGAACAACTATATCTAACTCCTCTTTGAAAACTTGAATATTTTGCCCTCATCACTTTCAGTTTCAGAATGTCCACAGAAATGTGTTAATTTGGAATGGCAGATAATAGAGAATCACGCAACACTGAAAGGGGCTATTCTACCCACTGTGCTGTGCCAATTCTTTGTAATACCTATCCAACAGGTCATCCTCGCTCTTTCCCCACAGCTCTGCAGTTTCTCTTTTTTTTCCTGGTCAGGCATTTATAAGAGATCAATGTGTTTAACTCTTTGTTTTACTTTAATGAATATGGTTTATGGAATGCTGACCACTATCTCAAGGGAATTGGAATGTACCAAAGAGAAACGGATGTTTCAAGAGTCCAGCTCCAGCTAAAGTCAATGTGTTCAGTTCTGGGTGCCTCAAGAAGATGAAATTAATCTCAAAGGAGGTTTACCACAGATTCAGCAAATTGACAAAGGATTAAATTATGAGGAGAAGTTACATAAATAATACTTGCACTCCCTTGAGCTTAGAATGTTAAGGATGATCATATCAAGGTGTTTAAAATGATTAAAAGATTTGATGGAAGCCGCTACAGAGAAATTATTTCCTCTGACAGTAAAACCCAGAACAAAAAGGCACCTTCTTAAAATAAAAGCTCAGAGCAAAATCAGCAAGTACTTCACAAACGATAATGGGAATGTAGAATACTTGTTCTCAAAATTCAAGGGCAACTTGAATTTTCACAGCTACGATTGAGAGATTTTAAGGATGGATATTTCAGAAGGGAAAGCAGGAAAACAAGGTCAAAATACAAACAGGATCATACAGCACGGAAACAGACCCTTCAGTTCAACACATCCAGAAAGAACAGATATCCCAATCTGACCTAGTCCTATTTACCAGTTTTTGGCTCACATCACTCTAACCCTTCCTATTCATATACCTATCCAGGTGCCTTTTAAATGTTGTAATCTTACCAGTCTCTATCACTTCCTCTGGCAGCTCATTCCATACACGTACCACCCTCTGTGTGAAAAAGTTGCCCTCAGGTGCCTTTTTTAATCTTTCTCCTCTCACCTTAAATCTTATTTCCTTTACATTTGGACTCTCCTAACCAAGGGAAAAGTCCTTAGCCATTCACTCTATCTATGTTCCTCATGACTTTATAAACCTCTATAAGGTCACCCCTCGGCCTCCAACCATAAAAAACAGAATGGACTCAAAAGGGCTGAATGGTCTACTGGTGCCCATTCTGGGAGTCATAAGTAGGTAGGATAATGAAGGGGGTGTTTGGTACTCTTTCCTTTATTGGTCATTGCACTGAGTGTAGAACTTGGGAGGTCATATTGTGGCTGTACAGGACATTGGTTAGGCCACTTTTGGAATATTATGGGTAATTCTGGTCTCCCTCCTATGGAAAGGATGTTGTGAAACATGAAAGGGATCAGAAAAGTTTTACAAGAATGTTTCCAGGTTTGGAGGGTTTGAGCTATAGGGAGAGACTGAATAGGCTGGAACTGTTTTCCCTGGAGCATCGGAAGCTGAGAGGTAACCTTATAGAGGTTTCTAAAATCACAAGGGGCATTGATAGGGGAAATAGACTCCTCCTAAGTTGAAGGAGTCCAGAACTAGAGGGCATAGGTTTAGGGTGAGAGAGGAACAATATAAAAGGGACAAAAAGGGGCAACATTTTCATGCAGAGGGTGGTATGTGTATGGAATGAGCTTTCAGAGGAAGTGGTAGAGGCTGGTACAATTGCAACATTTAAAAGGCGTCTGGATGGGTATATGAATAGGAAGGGTTTGGAGGGATATGAGTCAACTGCTGGCAAATAAGATTAGATTAGTTTAGGATATCTGGTTGGCATGGACGAGTTGAACCAAAGGTTGTTTCTGTGCTGTACATCTCCATAACTCTGTGATATCTATGACCCTGCTACTAATTATCCAAGTATATCCATGAAATTAACTTGTGCCTTTGTTACAGTTTGCTGTTGTAACTCAGAATGTACTGCCTGAAAGGTGAGCAGTAGTTTCATGTGCCCAGATCTTGCAGATGTAAGAACATTGAAACCATTGGGGTTCACCATCAATAGTCCATCACAACTGACAACAGCAGCTAGAGTCAACACGTACACAGTTAAACACAGTGTTCTTAATGCTTCCTTTATCAGCGAGAGCAAACACAGTGAGCAGAAGCTTACAGGGCTCTGAGTGATGAGCGATATGTTTGTCACAAAATTGGATAGGTTTCTAGTGAGGTCCATCTCGATAACTCACTCCACGTTTACACCTGTACCAGTTAATAGTGAGAAATGCATTACAACCTGGTGTTGGAAATCCCTCCAAATCAAGTGATACAATTCTGACTTGACCAAAAAACTGCAAGATTCAGCCTCATTTGGACCCCCTACCCCTCCTCTCTCAGTGCACTGACAGCCCTGTCGATATTTATGCCGTTGGGTCCACTGTAAAACGTTTGAAAATCTACACCTTATTGGAAGATTTGTAACAGGATTTTTTTTTAAAATGCACGCCTGGTGGATAAATACTGCTAATCACACTCACTAATCCCAAAATAGTTAATTTTATTTTAGTAAAATGAGAAATTTCTCTATGTGGGTATTAAAAAAATGTAATTATTTTTAAATTAAAAATTTTACCAAAGTTATTTCAACCTCAATGTTAGTCCAATCAAAATCTGAATGTTAAGGTTTGGGTCTGAGAGGAGTATGGGAATCATGCATTCAACAATCTTACCAAGTGTCCTGAATAACTCTCAAGACAATAACCCTGAATATTGAAGACATCAGACTGAATACGGAACCTCCAACACCAACAGATTCTCCTGTACAACCCACACTATCACACCCACACCATCAGACCCATCCCATCAGATGCACACCATCAGACTCACACCATCAGACTGACACCAGACCCACACCATCAGAGTGACATCATCAGACCCACACCATCAGACTGATACCATCAGACCCACACTATCAGACTCACACCATCAGACTCACATCATTAGACTCACACTATTAGACCCACACTATCAGACCCACACCACCCAACTCACACCATCAGACTCACACCATCAGACCCACACCATCAGACCCACACCATCAGACTGACACCATCAGACGCACACCAACTGACCCACACCATCAGACTCACACCATCAGACCCACGCCATCAGATCCACAGCATCAGACTGACACCATCAGACTCATGCCATCAGACCCATACCATCAGACTCACACCATCAGATACACACCATCAGATACACACCATCAGACTCACACCATCAGAGTCACACCATCAGCCACGCCTCATCAGACCCACACCATCAGACTGACACCATCAGACCCACACCATCAGACTGACACCATCAGACTTACACCATCAGACCCACACCATCAGACTGACACCATCAGACTTACACCATCAGACCCACACCATCAGACTTACACCATCAGACCCACACCATCAGACTGACACCATCAGACTTACACCATCAGACCCACACCATCAGACTTACACCATCAGACCCACACCATCAGAATCACACCATCAGACTCACACCATCAGACCCACACCATCAGACTTACACCATCAGACCCACACCATCAGAATCACACCATCAGACTCACACCATCAGACTCACACCATCAGACTATACACCATCAGGCCCACACCATCAGACTCACGCCATCAGACTGACACCATCGGACTCACACCATCAGACTCACACAATCAGACTCACACCATCAGACTGACACCATCAGACTTACACCATCAGCCCCACAACATTAGAATCACACCATCAGACTATACACCATCAGGCCCACACCTTCAGACTCACACCAAAAGATTGACACCAACAAACTCACACCATTAGACTGACACCATCAGACCCACATCATCAGACTCACACCATCAGACTCACACCATCAGAGTCACACCATCAGACACACACTATCAGACCCACACCATCAGACTGACACCATCAGACTCACACCATCAAACCCACACCATCAGACTCACACCATCAGACTGACACCATCAGACCCACACCATCAGGCTCACGCCATCAGACCCACACCATCAGACCCACCCCATCAGACTCACACCATCAGACTCACACTATCAGACTCACACCATCAGACCCACATCATCACACTCACACCATCAGACTCACAACATCATCAGACTGACACCATCAGACTCACACCATCAGACTCACATCATTAGACCCACACCATCAGACTCACACCATCAGACTCACACCATCAGACTGACACCATCAGACCCACACCATCAGACCCACACCATCAGACTCACACCATCAGACCCACACCATCAGACTCACATCATTAGACCCACACCATCAGACTCACACCATCAGACTGACACCATCAGACCCACACCATCAGACCCACACCATCAGACTCACACCATCAGACTCACACCATCAGACTCACACCATCCGCTCCACACCATCAGACTCACACCATCAAACCCACACCATCAGACTTACACCATCAGACCCACACCACCAGACTGACACCATCAGACCCACACTATCAGACGGACACCATCAAACTGACACCATCAGACTCACACCATCCGACCCACACCATCAGACTCACACCATCAGACCCACACCATCAGACCGACACCATCAGACCGACACCATCAGACTGACACCATCAGACTCACACCATTAGACCCACACCATCAGACTCACACCGTCAGACCCACACCATCAGACTGACACCATCAGACTGACACCATCAGACCCACACCATCAGACTCACACCATCAGACTGACACCATCAGACTCACACCATTAGACCCACACCATCAGACCCACACCATCAGACTCACACCATCAGAACCATACCATCAGACCCACACCATCAGACTGACGCCATCAGACTCACACCATTAGACCCACACCATCAGACCCACACCATCAGCCCACACCATCAGACTGACACCATCAGACTCACACCATCAGACTCACACCATCAGACTCACACCATCAGACCCACACCATCAGACTCACACCATCAGACTCATACCAACAGACCCACACCATCAGACACACACCATCAGACTCACACCATCAGACTCACACCATCAGACTCACACCATCAGACCCACACCATCAGACTCACACCATCAGACTCACACCATCAGACCCACACCATCAGACCCACACCATCAGACTCACACCATCAGACGCACACCATCAGACCCACACCATCAGACTCACACCATCAGACTCACACCATCCGACCCACACCATCAGATTCACACCATCAGTGCTGCTCTGCACTTTTCCTCAGCCATCATTAAGCCACAAAGGAAAGAACTTCCATTTATCTGCTGCCTTTCATGATGTTAGGATGTTCCAGAGTGCTTAATAGTGAATGGCGAGACAGTGTAGACACTGTTTTAACACTGACAATCAATTATGTGCACAGTGTGCTCCCACATACTGCAATGTGACAACTGCCAGGTCATTCAATACAATGGTAATGATTCAGGGGTGACTATTGGTAAAGCAGGCAGAAAGAAACCCCATGCATACTCAAATGCCACTTTTGGCTTTTATCAAAGAAGGCATCGGAAAGATGGCCTCTCAAACAGCACTGACCCCCAACAGTACAGCACTCTGCCAGCTGTGACCCTCCGACAGTATGGCATTCCCTCAGTACTGACCCTCCAACAGTACCCACTCCCTCAGCACTCACCCTTCAACATTGCAGAACCCACTGAATACTGACCCTCCAACAGTGTGGCGCTCCCTCAACACTGACCCTCTGACAGTGTAGCACTCCCTCAGCATTGCTCCTCCAACAGTGCGGCACTCCCTCAGCGCTGGCCCACCAACAGTGTGGCACTTCCTCAGCACTGACCCTCAACAATGCAGCACTCCCTCAGCACTGACCCTCTGACAGTGCGGCACTCCCTCAGCACTGACCCTCTGACAGTGTGGCACTCCCTCAGCACTGCATAGCAAGAGCCTTGGTGGTGATTGTTAGCCATCCACTGTCCATAGGGCTGCATCTTTGCTCCTCAATTATTCAACTGAACTTCAACATTTCTCCACTCAGCCCACACTCATCCAATAATTCTTCACCCTGTCCAATTATGGATTCTATAAATAACTGCAGATATTCAGAAACTTTAGTGATCTCAATACCTTGATTGTATAAATAGAAAGCTAAGTTGTATTTCTGAAACTGTGTCATAATCAGAAATAACTTGTTTCATTCACAGGCTCATAGTCTCAGATGTTACAAAAGGATTAAAATCTTGAAAGATTACATTTCTTTAGTGGATCATTGGTTCAGTGGCAAATTTGTTGCTTTATATTGAATATTATAGATCAGCAAAATTCCACTGTCATTCAATTGGTGTTGGGGAATGACTGGAATGGCAATGCTATCAGTTTTTATGCAAAAAAATTAGAGAAGGGAGAGTCAAAGTGTGGGTTAGCTTCTTGCTGCTTGTTAATTAAAATTGCGGTGATAGGGTTAGGGTTAGACTGTAGTCTGGGTGAGGGAAAAATTCAACTCAGCTGTGTGCGGTGTCAGCTGTGTCTCAGTGGGTCATGCTCTTGTATGTTAGTTAGTGAGAAGCTTTTGACCTGATCTCAAACTCCAAGCTGACACTCTGTGAGTGCAGTGCTGAGGGAGTGCTGCACAGTCAGCAGTGTTCTCTAAGATTGAAGCCCTGCCAACCCTCTCAGAATGGAAGTAAAAGATCCCAAACCATTATGTTTTGGAAGAGCAAGGGATTTCTCCTTCAGTTTCCTGCATCATTCTCCCTCAGCAAACATGGTTAAAGCAGATTAACTGGTTATTATCTCTTTGTGATTGGTGGGAGCCCCCTGTGCACAAGTTGGCTGCCATGCTATTTAGGAGAAAGTGAGGACTTCAGATGCTGGAGACCAGAGTTGAAAAATGTGGTGCTGGAAAACACAGCAGGCCAGGCAGCATCCGAGGAGCAGGAGAATCGACGTTTTGGGCATAAGCCCTTCTTCAGGGCTATCTACATTGCAATGTTGCTTTACACTCCAAAAACATTTCATTGGCTGTGAGTCACTTTGGAATGGCCTGTGGTTGGGGAAGGTGCTATTTAAAATACCTTTTTTGTTGTTGTTTGAACCATCCTCTCATACAGGAAATGGACCTGCAACTGAGGTGACCTGATAGGTTGCTGAATCAAAATGCCAGGGACCAATCTCTAAGAGGGATCTATTGACATGACTGAGACCCAATAAGTGGGAACACCAGCTCCTGCAGGTCTTTCTCCAAGCCACACACCATCCTGTCTGGGGACTATATCACCGAGTCAAGATTTGGGAATTCCCTTACCATCAGCACTGTGGGTGCTCTGACACTATACAGTCTAGGGTTACACCTGAAACATCGACTTCTCCACCTTCTGATGCTGCCTGGCTTACTGCGTTCTCCCAGCCTCCTGCCTGTCTACCTTGGATTCCAACAACTACAGTTTATTTTTGTCTCTAACCATACAGACTGCAGCAATTCTTGAAGGCAGTAACTCAGCACCAACCTTTCAAGGGACAATTAAGGCTGGGAGTATAATTATTGGCCCAGCCAGCGATGCCAATGTCCTGTGAAAGAATTTTAAAGAACACAGCAAGACCGTATAACCAGCAATGTGATGATGACCAGATATTCTGTATGTTTAGCAACAACCATTACCCAAAGCTGGTTGAAGGATTAGTCAGGGTGTCAGTAAGGACTGTCTTTCACTGATGTGGCCCCAATTGTTCGAAAGGTGAATTTGCTTTGAGGTGCCAAGTAATAAATACATGGCCTTGCAGTTTTATTTTTCTCAATTTTATTAATAATCTTGTCCTCCAAATATTCTCTTTCACGTCCTTGCCAGGTATTAGCCTGTCCGTCTGATGAATCTGTGTGAGTGAATCAGATTGGAACATCAAAAGCAGCCTCCTCCAGGCACATTCAGATTGTTTCTTTGTACCTGGGTGGGGAAAGAAATGTGTGAAGCGTTTGATTGAAACTTTGTTAACCCGCGAGCAGGAGTCTCAGTGTTCCCCCAGTACAGCTGCTCAGGCAGGGGAAGGGCAGGGAGGAGTCTTTAGCTTCCCCACTTACAACCGACAAATGTGGAGCAACAACTTTATAAATTTCTGGTCGCCATGCTTTTCTTTCCAAGTGGCAACCAGTGACCGGTGAGGTACCACAGGGATCACTAGCTGCCGGAGGACGGAGCAGTGGCCTCCAAAAGCTTGCAGTTTCAAATCAACCAGCTGAACTATAACCCAGTGTCATGTGATTGTTGACTTCGTCCATCCTAGTCCAACACCAGCACTTCCACATCATGGATTCATTGAGCGAGTGGGCAAATGCATGGCCGTTGAAATATAACATGGATAAATGTAAGGTTATCCACTTTGGTAACAAAATATTTCGGTGGATTGTTATTTGAATGACTATAAATTGAGAAGGGGGAATATGCAACAAGACCAGAGTATCCTTGTGCACCAGCCACTGAAGAAAAGCATATACGTGCAGAAAACACTGAGAGCCTTCATAGTGAGCAGATTTGAATACAGGGCCTTGATGAGACCACACCAAGAGTAATGTGGTCTACTTATCTGAGGGAAGATGCCCTGGTGATGGAGGGAGTATAATGAAGGTTAACCAGATGTTTCCCGGGATGGTTGGACTGATGTATGGAGAGAGACTGGATTGCTTTGTACTATATTCACTATATTCACTGGGAGTTTGCAAGAATGTGGAGGGATGTCATAGAAACACATAGATTTTTAACAGAATTAGACAGGAAGGGTGTTCCCAATGATCAGGGAGTCCAGAACTATAGGGTCACAGACTAAGGATACAGGGTAGATGAGGAGAAATCTCTTCACCCAGAGAGTGGGGAGCCTGTGGAATTCTCTGCCACAGAAGATAGTTGGGGCCAAAAGAACAAAGAAAACAAAGAAAATTCCAGCACAGGAGCAGGCCCTTCGGCCCTCCAAGCCTGTGTCGATCCAGATCCTCTATCTAAACCTGTTGCCTATTTTCTAAGTGTCTGTATCCCTCTGCTCCCTGCCCATTCATATATCTGTCTAGATACATTTTAAATGACGCCACTGTGCCCACCTCACCACCTCCGCTGGCAATGCATTCCACGTACCCACCACCCTCTGTGTAAAGAACTTTCCACCCATATCTCCCTTAAACATTTCCCCTCTCACTTTGAACTTGTGACCCTGAGTAATTGAGTCCCCTACTCTGGGAAAAAGCTTCTTGCTATCCACCCTGTCTATACCTCTCATGATTTTGTAGACCTCAATCAGGTCCCCCTTCAACCTCCATCTTTCTGATGAAAATAATCCTAATCTAATCAACCTGTCCTCATAGCTAATGCCCTCCGTACCAGGCAACATCCTGGTGAACCTCCTCTGCACCCTTTCCAAAGCATCCACATCCTTTGGTAACGTGGTGAGCAGAAATGTACACAGTATTCTAAATGTGGCCAAACCAAAGTCCTATACATTGAACTTTTTTCAAGAAGGAGTTAGATGTAGTTCTTAGGGATCAAAGAGTATGGGGAGAAAGCAGGAACAGGGGACTATGTTGGATGATCAGTCATGAGCATATTGTAAGGCAGAGCAGACTCAAAGGGCCGAATGGCCTACTCCTGCTTCTATTTTTTATGTTTCTACGTTCTCCACCGATTTTATCTCCTGTTCTCTTGGGTCCTGAAGAGCATGGAATCTTTACACGATGACAGTTTATTAAATGGTTAGCATCCTCACTGCTCTGGAGAATGGAGTGTTCATTCATTATGGTAAATGGTTAAGGCAGGGCTATTGTGGTGCAGTGATAGTCTCACTATCTTTGGACAAGGTGGCCTGCGTTCAAGTCCAGCCTACTCCAGAGGTGTGTCATAACATGGCTGAACAGGAAATATTTACGCAATTAAGATATGCATTCCTTATCAGTATCTGTGGGACATGTTCAAAAGTTTGCTAGCATGTACGTTTGTGATGTATCTGTTTTGTATATTTGTGTGTGTGTGTGCTTATGTTGCTTTATGCATGTGTGTCCACATTTGAGGTGTTGATAGAGGACACTGTAACCCTGGCAGCATTTCCTCGTTATGTGATTTCAGGCATCTTCTGTGACTGGGGTATTTTAATGACTTGGAGATGCCGGTGTTGGACTGGGGTGTACAAAATTAAAAATCACACAACCAGGTTATAGCCCAACAGGTTTAATTGGAAGCACACTAGCTTTTGGACCACCTGATGAAGGAGCAGCGCTCCGAAAGCTAGTGCTTCCAATTAAACCTGTTGGACTATAACCTGATGTTGTGTGATTTTTAACTTGAGGTATTCTACTGTTTGTGGCATTGCATCTGTTTACTCCTGATGTACAGGGATCCCTGAAACCTTGAGCAACAAAGCCCACTCTGGCCCTGGGGTTGCTGAGAGTGAGTTATGATGTTAATATTGCTCAATGGTTTTAGCTAACAGCACTGGCTGAGGATCAAATGGCAAAATTTACACTTAGCTTTCAAAATTATGGAGACCATCGGTTGAGTAAATGATGAGTAAAATGTCATTGGCAGGAGGTTAATGAGCAGAGGAAACAGACTTAGGATAATTAGCAAAAGAACCAGAGAGAAAATGAGGCAAAAAAAACTGTGCCTTACATAGCAAGTTGTCACAACCTGGAGCTCACTGACTGAAAGGATAGAAGGAGCAGATTTAAGTGCAACTATTAAAAGAAAATTCAATATATAATTGAACAGAAAAAAGATTAGAGAGCTCTGAGCAAACAGCAGGGAAGTCAGATTAATTGGATAGCTATTTCAAAGAGCTAGCACAAAAGGCTGAATGGACTCCCTCTGTGCTGTTTCATTTCACAGTCATATGTATACCCTGCTAACCACTGTTTTAACCAGCTGGACCCTGAATAATACTTTCCACTAAAGATTAGCATCTTTTTAAGGTACGCCAATTAAAATTAACATTCATTTTCTTTATTGCTTTCACAGGTATGACTATTGTTTGTTTCCGGTTCTTTATTACCCAGGAGCTGAGCAGCTTGTGGGACCATTTCAGAGCCATCCACATTGCTGGAGATCGGGACTTTTGGCAAAGTTTCTTCCTGAAAGAATGCAAGTGAACTAAATGGCATTTTACAATGATCACTTCATGGTCATTATTCTTGGGATCAGCTTCCAATTGGCCCGAAACGTCAATTCTCCTGCTCCTTGGATGCTGCCTGACCTGCTGTGTTTTTCCAGCAACACATTTTCAGCTCAGCTTCCAATTGCAGATTTTATTAACTAACAGGAAATCCCAGGATTAGCGTTTGGTACCCATGTTCCCAGAATATGATCCTAGGCTAACACATGGCATTGCATCACCGTCTCCCCAAAGGTATCTGCCACCTTCTTCCATTGAGGACAGTCACAAGAAATGACAAGCTGATGACACATGACTTAGAATAAACATTTTCACCTTTGTATCTTGCACATTTGATTTGAAGTTTCTTTTAGGAAACTGGGTGTTGGTAAATGTTTGCACAAACTACCACAATTAAACACTCAATAACTGATTTTCAAAGGCTCTGTTAAAGTACAATAAAGAAGAGCGAAACCAAAGTGAGGTTATTTCTAATCTGTAATTCATTCGCATTCAGCCTTGAACCCATTTGCTAATACTTAGAACATAGAACAGTGCAGGTCCTTCAGCCCTTGATGTTGTACCGACCTTTTATCCTACTCTAAGATCAAATTAACTGACATACCCTTCATTATACTATCCTCTATGTGTATCCAAGAATCCAAGAGTCGCTTAAATGTCCCTAATGTATCTGACTCTACTGCCACTGCAAGCAGTGCATTCCACACACCCACCACTCTCTGTGTAAAGAACCTACCTCTGACATCTCCCCTAAACCTTCCTCTGATCACCTTAAAATTATGACCCCTCATGATAGCCATTTCTGCCCTGGGAAAAAATCTTTGGCTATCCACTCTATCTATCCTCTCATCATCCTGTATACCTCTATCAAGTCACCTCTCATCCTTCTTCATTCCAATGAGAAAAACCCCAGCTCCCTCAACCTTTCTTCATAAGACATGCCCTCCAGACCAGGCAGCATCCTGGTAAATCTCCTCTGCACCCTCTCTAAAGCTTTCACATCCTTCCTATAATGAGGCAACCAGAACCTGAACACAATATTCTAAGTGTGCTCTAACCAGGAGTCTATAGAGCTGCAGCATAACCTCATGGCTCTCAAACTCAATCCCCCAGATAATGAAAGCCAACACACCATGCACCTCCTTAACAACCCCACCAGCTTGGGTGGCGACCTTGAGCGAGCTATGGATGTGCACCCCAAGATCCCGCTGTTCCTCCACACTGCCAAGAATTCTGCCTTTAACCCTGTAATCTGCATTCAAATTCAACCTTCCAAAGTGAATGACTTCACACTTTTCCAGGTTGAACTCCATCTGCCACTTATCAGCCCAGTTCTACATCCAGTCAATGTCCCATTGTAACCTACAACAGCCCTCCACACTATCCAACACTCCACCAACCTTCATGTCATCAGCAAACTTACTAACCCACCTTCCACTTCCTCATCCAAGTCATTTATAAAAATCTTAAAGAGCAGAGGTCCCAGAACCAATTCCTGCGGACGATCACTGGTCACTGAGCTCCAGTCTGAATACTTTCCATCTACCACCACCCTCTGTCTTCTATGGGCCAGCCAGTTCTGTATCCAGACAGCCAAATTTCCTACTATCCCATAACTCCTTACTTTCTGAATGAGCCTGCCATGGGGAACCTTATCAAATGTCTTACCAAAATCCACATACACCACATCCACTGCTCTACCTTCATCAATGTATTATGTCACATCCTCAAAGAATTCAATCAGATTTGTGAAGCATGACCTGCCCCTCACAAAGCCATGCTGACTATCTCTAAGCAAACTATGCTTTTCCAAATAATCATAAATCCTGTCTCTCAGAATCCTCTCCAATAATTTGTCCACCACCAATATAAGACTGACTGGTCTGTAATTCCAGGGTTATCCCTATTCCCTTTCTTGAACAAGGAAATAACATTTTCCACCCTCCAATCATCTAGCACAGTCATTCGGGACATTTAAGCGACTGCTGGACATGCAAATGGATAGCAGTGAGCTGAGGGGTGCATAGGTTAAGTTATTATATTTTACATTAGGATTAATCCTCGGCACAACATTGTGGGCCAAAGGGCCTGTTCTGTGCTGTACCTTTCTATATTCTATGTTCTACTCCAGTGGACAGTGAGGACACAAAGATCATTGCCAAAGGCGCAGCAATCTCTTCCCTTGCTTCCTGTAGTAACCTTAGGTATATCCCATCTGGCCCTGGGGACCTATTTATCCTTATGTTTTTTCAAAATTTCCAGCACATCCTCATTCTTAACATCAACCTGTTCTAGTGTATCTGTCCTCACAAACATCAAGATCCCTCTCAGTAGTGAATACTGAAGCAAAGTATTCATTAAAGACCTCCCCTACTTCCTCCGACTCCAGGCACAAGTTCCCTCCACTATCCCTGATCAGCCCTAACCTCATTCTGACCATCCACTTGTCCCTCACACAAGTGTAGAATGCCTTAGAGTTTTCCTTAATCCTATCTGCCAAGGCTTTTTCATGCCCCCTTCTAGCTCTCCTAAGTCCATTCTTCAGTTCCTTCCTAGCTACCTTGTAACCCTCCAGAACCCTGTCTGATCCTCGTTAGAGCACATCCCAAATTGTTGTGATCATTTATATCCTCTACAATGTTGACGTTGCTCAGGTACTGATCTGCACTTTTCTTTCTTTTTGATTTGAAAGATCATGAAGGAAGCAGTTTCCTTGATTGTCATCCAATTCGCCACCTTCAACATCTACTTCCTCTGCCACCGACGGTCAGTAGCAGCAGTGTGTACTATCTACAAGATGCACTGCAGAAATTCACAGGGATATCTGACAGCACCTTCCAAACCCATCTTGAGGGTCAAGGGCAGTAGATAAATGGGCACAACACAGCACATGCAAGTTCCTCTCCAAGTCACTCACCATCCTGACTTGAAATATATTGCAGTTCCTTCTATGTTACTGGGTTAAAGTCCTGGAATTCCTTCCATAATGGGTCTACATACAGCACATGGACTCCAGTGATTCTAAAAGGCACCTCACACCCCTCCCCTACTCCGCGGCATTTGAGGATGGGCAATAAATGCTGGCCTAACCACTGATGTCCATACCTGATGAAAGAATGCATTTTTTAAAACAGAGGTGCATGTGGTTAGTTTTAAACTTGCCAATGACCTGATTTTTTTTCTCTTTGTTAACATCCTTCCATCTATGAAAGACAATGAATACACAGCAACAAATCCATTTCAGACTTGGCGCATCACTTCCTGATGCCTGAAGACGCAAATCCTTGAGAGACTGACACACCTGAAGCTACTGAGTGACATTGCAGATTGTTGTTGTTTTTGATGTTGGCATCTGTTTCCAAGTCACTGCAGCCATTGGTTATTGTGGTGAATGCCAGCCCTCAGGAGGTGTCACCATTTTCATCTGTTGCCAGCGAGTGACTCCCAGCTGTGAGAGCTGGTGACTAGGGTCTTGTCTCAAACTCAAACATTCTTTAAAGTGGAGCTCTGATTGCCTGGTACCGGAGGGCCCTGGGTATGTGACCATCTTCCGTCCTGATGATGTTTCTGAGCCAATAAAGCTGCCCTCTGTTTGAGGACAAAGAAAACGTGGGATTCCTATCACGAGGAGAGCTGTTGTAATCACCGTTGTGTATGTGGGGGTATGGTCCTCCAGAATGGGCACTGTAGCAATGTGCAAAATGCAGCAGTCAATCAAAGCCCAGCAACTTCCTGCAAAAGATCAATGTAAGTGTGACCAATTTGTTTGAATGACTTTGTTTCAGGAGTAAATAGTGGCCAGGACAGTGGGGAGAAATCACCTGCTCATCTTCTGAATAGTAACATGGGATCTTTAACCTCAAGAGGATAGATGGAACCTGAGTTTAGCAACACAAGACCTCCGACAGTGCTGCACTCCCTCAGCACTGACCCTCCGACAGTGCGGCACTCCCTCAGCACTGACCCTCCGACAGTGCGGCACTCCCTCAGCACTGACCCTCCGACAGTGCTGCACTCCATCAGCACTGAACCTCCGACACTGAGGCACTCCCTCAGCATTGACCCTCCGACATTATTGATACTCCTTCACTCTCTATAAGACAACATTGTGGGTGAGATGAAGTTAAGTGAGAAGAAGCTTATGTGGCACATAAAGATGAGCAGAGAGCATTTAGCAGAAATATAATGTGAAAGATGTTGTAATATTGTGCACAAGTTTGAGGTTTATTTCTTCTTTGCTGATTTGAAGTGGATGGTTGCGGGGAAGTAACCACAGTTGATACAATCCAGGAGATTGCAGGACCATGAGGCTTGCACAGAAAACTCACGTGGTTTCCTATCTGTTGAAGGTCCTTGATCTCTAGAGATGACCATTGACTGTTCATTGAAGATTAAACTGATTAAATATTTAGGCAAAAGCATCTTCCAGATTTTTCTTTCACCTGCTGCACTTCCAGCATTGATTTCAGTTCTCCATCTCATTGTATTGTGCTTCTTTCCTCAGATGAAATCCAAACTGCTCGCTCTTGATCCAACTAAAATAGCCAACTCTTCAGAATGAGGGCAGAAGTCTGAATCTTAAGGGAGGCATTGGTCTATTGGTATTGTCATGGGTCTGTTATCCCAGGTAACATTTTGGGGACCTCGGTTCAAATTCTGCCACGGCATATGATGGGATTCAGTTCAATGAGAATCTAATCATCACCACGAGACTGTTGCTGATTGTCAGCAAATGTTTTGCAAAGTCATTTAGGTAGGATGCTTGCTTGGTCCAACCTACATGTGATTTCAGACCCACAGCAATGTGGCTGACTCTTAACTGCCCTCTGGGCAATAAATGCTGGCCTAGCCAGCAATGCCCTCACTCTGTGAATTTTTTTTAAGAAAAGACAAAATTGGCTGGAGTCTCTAGAGGCAATGGCTCTGATAGTGTTGATGTTGAAGTTCCTTAAGGCACCATCCAATCTAACAATGTCGCACAGTTTCTGGGTATATTAGAAGCTGCCATCTTGCACGAGATCTTGATTGAGATATAAATAATCATCCCTGGCTCTTGTGATAGAATAAATTACTAAAAGCAAGCGTCCAGGTTCAGCAGGTAATAGGGAAGGCAAATGGAATCTTAACCTTTCACTCAAAGAGAATGGAAAATAAATATTGGAATGTTTTGCTAAACCTATGCATATAAGATTACACGTAGATTACATGTAATTAGTTTTGGTCAGCATTTCTAAGGAAAATCACACTGGCATTGAAGATAGTCCAGAGAATGTTCACTCAGTCAGTCTCGGGAATAAAGCCACTGCTTTATGAGGAGTGATTGAGTAGGTTGGGCCTGTACTCATTGGAGGTTAGAACTGTGAGAGGCAACTTTATTGAAACATAAAAGATTCTGAGAGAACTGGGCAGGGGAGACATTGACAGGGTATTCCAATACATTCCATCTTCATGGTAGAGGACGTTCCAGGATTTTGACCCAGTAACATTGAATCAAGCTCCAAGTCAGGATGGTGAGGGGCTTGGAGTGAATTTGTGTGAGGTGAGCTTGGTGTATCTGCTGCTGATGGTGAATGTCTAAGGTGCTGGATGTGGGTACCTATCAAACAGGCTGCTTTGGACATCGTGGGTAGACAGGCAGGAGGCTGGAGGAACACAGCAAGCCAGGCAGCATCAGGAGGTGGAGAAGTCAATGTTTTGGGTGTAACTCTCCTTCAGGACTGGAAATGACTGGGACTAGGCAATACTTTGTTTCTATTTAAGCATCTTCGTAAATCTCATCTACATCCTCGTCAGTGCAATCACATTCTTCCTATAATGTGGTGACCAGAACTGCATGCTATGGCCTGATCAAAATTTAATACAGTTCCAGATAACCTCACTGCTCTTGTAATTTATGCCCCTGCTATTGAAGGTAAATGTCTCATATGTCTTCCTAACCATCTTATCTACCCACCCTGTTATTTTTAGAAATTTATGGTTAGGTGCAGAGTAAGGTCCTTCTGATCTTCAGTACTTTCCCGAGTCCGACCATCCTGAGTCTAATCCTATGTCTTGTTAGCCCTCCCAAAGTGTGTTACACTTTTCTATGTTGAATTCCATTCATAACTGTCCTGCCTACTCGACAAGTCTGTTCATCTCCTCCAGCAGATTACCACTCACTGTTTTACCACCCTACCGATTTTTTAGATTAGATTTTTTTTTAGATTACTTACAGTGTGGAAACAGGCCCTTCGGCCCAACAAGTCCACACCGCCCCGCCGAAGCGTAACCCACCCATACCCCTACATCTACCCCTTACCTAACACTACGGGCAATTTAGCATGGCCAATTCACCTGACCTGCACATCTTTGGAGTGTGGGAGGAAACCGGAGCACCCGGAGGAAACCCACGCAGACACGGGGAGAACGTGCAAACTCCACACAGTCAGTCGCCTGAGACGGGAATTGAACCCGGATCTCTGGCGCTGTGAGGCAGCAGTGCTAACCACTGTGCCACCGTGCCGCCCTAGTGGGCGACTTGGCCTTGGATCCCATGGGTTCCTATTCTCTTGAGTAGTCTGCCATAAGGGATCTTACCAAAAACCTTGCTAAAGTTTGAGTAAACCATGTCAAATGTGTTGGCCTCACCAATACTCCTGATTAATTCTTCAGAATAATCAATCAGATTTGTCCAGTATGTCTATCCCATATCAAATCCATGCCAAGTATCCCTGATTAATCTGTGTCTGTCCAAGTGCAGATGTATTCAGTCTCCCACAATCCTTCCTAATAACTTCCCCATCACAGAGATTAGATTGACTGGCCTATAATTTCCCGGTCTTTCCCTTCCTGCCTTCTTTCAATAACAGGGCAATGTGAGCTGATCTCTAATTGCCTGGTGCCTCACCTATGGCCGGGGAGGATTTGAAAGTTACTACTGGAGCTGCTGATATCTCCTCCCTCACCTTTACTACCAGCCTAGGACTCAGCTCTTCTGGGCTTACAAAACTATCCACTGTCAAGACTTGATGAACCCACGTGTACCTTATCTCTATCAATGCTAATTTCTTTGAATATCCCAGAGTCCTCTGCCCTGATGCTATTCCTGTGCCATCCTTTCCCATTGTGAAAACTGATACAAAGATTACATTCCGCTTCTGAGTGCACATAAACATTACCCCTATGGTTCCTAATGGACCCCAGTCTTTTCCTTGTTCTTCCCTTGCTCATTATAAATATAAAATTCCTTTTTTTTTGTCTATACTACACGCCAATGCTTCCTTAGGCACTCCCTTACCTTTTGTAATCTCCTTTTTAAGTTTCCCTGTACTTCTTACACTCCTCTAATGACTCTTAGAGTCACAGAGATGTACAGCACAGAAACAGATCCTCCATTCCAACTCATCCATGCTGACTAGATATCCTAAAGTAATCCATTTGCCAGCGCTTGGCCCATATCCCTCCAAACACTCCCTATTCATATACCCATCCAGATGCCTTTTAAATGTTGTAATTGTACCAGCCTCCACCACTTCCTCTGGCAGCTCATTCCATACACGTACCACCCTCTGCGTGAAAAGGTTGGCCTTTTGGTCCCTTTTAAATTTTTCTCCTCTCACCCTAAACCTACACCCTATAGTTTTGAACTCCCCTACCATGGGAAAATGACCTTGTCTATTCACCCTATCCATGGCCCTCATGATTTATAAACCTCTACAATGTCACCCCTCAGCCTCTGATGCTCCTGGGAAAACAACTCCAGCCTATTCAGCCTCTCCCTATAACTCAAACCCTTCAACTCTGGCAATATCCTTGTTTATTTTTTCTGAACCCTTTCAAGTTTCACAACCCACTAACCAGCCCAATCGCCCTGTGGCTGATCACTTCAATTCCCCCTCCCACTCTGCCAAGGACATACAACTCCTGGGTCTCCTGCACCACCAAATCCGAGCCACTTGACGCCTCGAGGAAGAATGCCTCATCTTCCGCCTTGAGACCTCCAACCACACAGCATCAATGTAGATTTCACCAGTTTCCTCATCTCCCCTTGCCCTACCTTATCCCAGACTCAACCCTCCAACTTGGCACTGCCCTCTTGAACTGCCCTACCTGTCCATCTTCCTTCCCACCTATCTGTTCCACCCTCCACTCTGAACTATCAGCATCAACGCTCAACTTCATCCACCTATCACATTCCTAGCTACCGCCCCCACAAGCCTCACCCCCCCCCCTCCACCATTTATCTCTCAGCACCCTTGGGGCCCCCCCCATTCCTGATGAAGAGCTTATACTCGAAACATCGACTCTCCTGCTCCTCGGATGCTGCCTGACCAGCTGTGCTTTTCTAGTACCACACGTTTTGACTCTGATCTTGCACATCTGCAGTCCTCACTGTCTCCTAAAATGTTTCCCATAGCAGGGAGACCATTATTGCACGCAGTATTCCAAACATGGCCCAACCAATGCCCTGTACAGCTGCAACATGACCTCCCAACTACTATACTCAATGCACTGACCAATGAAGGAAAGCATACCAAATGCCTTCATCATTACCCTGTCTACCTACGACTCCACTTTCAAAGAACTATGAATCTGCACTCCAAGGTCTGTTTGTTTGTCAACACCCCCCAGGAACTTACCATTCAGTGTATAAGTCCTGCTCTGACTTGCCTTACCAAAATGCAGCATTTCACATTTATCTAAATTAAATTCCATCTGCCACTTCTCAGCCCATTAGCCCATCTGATTAAGTCCCGTTGTACTCTGAGGTAACCTTCTTCACTGTCCACTACACCTCCAATTTGGTTCATCCGTAGACGTGCTCATCATATCTCCTACATTCACATCCAAATCATTTATCTAAATGACAAAAAGCAGTAGATCCAGCACTGATCGTTGTGGCATTCCACTGGTCACAGGACTCCAGTTCGAAAAGCAACCCCGCCCCACCACCCTCTGTCTCCTATCTTTAAGCCACTTTTGTACCCAAAAGGCTAGCTCTCCCTGTATCCCATGTTATCTAACCTTGCTAACCTTGTCAAATGCCTTACTGAAGTCCAGACAGACAATGCCCACTGCTTTGCCCTCATCAATCTTCTTCGTGACTTCTTCAAAAAACTCTTGTTGAGCCTTTCCTTTTCTTCTTAACTATAACCTATATGCCCTTTGACCTCCCGGCTGAAAAACCACCACGCCCAGCCAAAAATTCACCATGCCCAGCTGCGAAACCATCATGCCCAGCCAAAACTTGACCACACCCAGCTGAGAAACCACCACGCCCAGCCAAACATTCACCACCCTCAGCTGAGAAACCACCACACCCAGCCAAAAATTCACCATGCCCAGCCAAACATTCACCACACCCAGCTGCGAAACCATCATGCCGAGCCAAAACTTGACCACACCCAGCTGAGAAACCACCATGCTCTGCCAAACATTCACCACACCCAGCTGAGAAACCACCACGCCCAGCCAAAAATCCACCACGCCCAGCTGAGAAACTACATGCCCAGCCTGACAATGCCATACCGGGCCAAAAGACCACCATGTGCCATACAGAGACTGGGCCAAGAGATCGCCAAGGGGCTGGCTGGGCCAGTCCAAGAGGAGGCCTCGCTGGGTCCCTGCTGAGGCTGGGAGTGAAGAAAAGAAGAAAAGAAACATCAAGAGAGGAAAATAAAGAGAAAAAAGGACAGAAATAACAAATAAATGTCTGGAGCAGAAGAGCTCTGGCTGAAGCATCCTACTCCACCACCATTTTGGTCAAATCTGCAATGTGTACATGTTGGTTCATTTACCCCAGCAGTGTGCTCACATTCTTCCTGTAGTGTGGTGACCGGAGCTACACACTACTCCAGCCTTAGCTTAACAAAAACTCTGTAGAACTCTGACATAACCTTCCCATTCTTATAATCTTATAAAGTTGAGAGTGTCTTGCTGGGAATGCTCAGCAGGGCAGGCAGCATCCAAGGAGCAGGAGAATTGACATTTTGGGCATAAGTCCTTCACCAGGAATGAGGCTTGTGGGCCGGGGCTGAGAGATAAATGGGAAGGGAGTGGGGCTGGGGGGAAGGTAGCTGAGAAAGCGATAGATGGATGAAGGTGAGGCAGAAGGTCAGGGGGGAGTGATGGACACCGGAGGGCAGAGCCATGTTGGAGGCTTGGGACTGGGATAATGTTGGGGACTGCATGTCCATGGTGAAGATGAGGCAACGGGGGCCAGGGAAACGAAGATTTTGTCCCAGCCTGCGCTTGTCCCACTGAACTTATCTCTTCCTACCTCCACACCATCCTGTCCCCCTTAGTCCAGGAACTCCCCACCTACATTCAGGACACCACTCATGCCCTTCATCTCCTCCAAGATTTTTGTTTCCCTGGCCCCCAATACCCCATCTTCACTATGGGCATTCAGTCGCCGCTGTACACATTGATCTGCCACGACAAAGGTCTCTAAACCCTCTGTTTCTTCCTCTCACGTTGTCCCAACCAATACCCTTCCACCGACACCCTCATCTGCCTGGCTGAGCTGGTCCTCACCTTCAACAACTTCTCCTTCCAATTCTCCCACTTCCTCCAAACCAAAAGGGTAGCCATGGGCACCCGCATGGGACCCACCTATGTCAACCTCTTTGTCGGCTAAGTGGAACAGTCCATCTTCTGCAGTCACATCAGCACCACCCCCCCACCTGTTCCTCAGCTATATCGATGACTGTATTGGCGCTACCTCATGTTCTCGCGAGGAGGATGAACTGTCCATCAACTTCACCAGCACCTTCCATCCCGACCTTAAATTCACCTGGACCATCTTGGACACCTCCCTCCCCTTCCTGAAACTCTCCACAATCGTCTCTGGTAACCAACTAACCACAGACGTCTACTACAAGCCCACCGACTCCCACAGCTACCTAGACTACACTTCCTCCCATCCTATCTCCTATAAAAACACCATCCCTTATTCCCAATTCCTCCGCCTCCACTGCATCTGTTCCCAAGGTGACCAATTCCAGCTCAGAAAGTCCCAGATGGCCTCCTTCTTCCAATTTTCCTTCCCACATGGTTGACAATGCCCTCCGACATATCTCCTCCACTTCATGCACAACTGCCCTTGAACCCCACCCCTCCTGATGCAACCAGGACTGAACCCCTCCCCCCCCCATCCCAGTACTCACTTTCCACCACCTACCTCTGTGTACATCACATTTTAGATTAGACTAGATTACTTACAGTGTGGAATACAGGCATCGTCCTCCACCACTTCCACCACTTCCAAATGGACCCCACCACTAAAGATATATTTCCCTCCCTACCCCTATCAGCATTCCGGAGAGACCATTCCATCCGCGACTCCCTTGTCAGGTCCCCCACCTCCACCTCACTCCCGGCACCTTCCCCTGCCACTGCAGGAAGTGCAAAACCTGCACCACCACCACTCCCCTCACCTCAATCCAAGGTCGCAAAGGATCCTTCCACATCTGTCAGAAATTTACCTGTACCACTACCAATGTCATCTACTGCATCCATTGCACCCGGTGTGGTCTCCTCTACGTCAGGGAGACAGGACGCCTTCTTGTGGATCGTTTCAGAGAACATCTCTGGGACATCCGTACCACCAACACCACCGCCCCGGGGCTGAACACTTCAACTCCCCCTCCCACTCCCTCAAGGACATGCAGGTCCTGGGCATCCTCCACACCTGGAGGAGGAGTGCCTCATACTCCGCCTCATCCACACGGGATGAATGCGGATTTTAACAGCTTCCTCATTTCCCCTTCTCATACATTATCCCAGTCCCAAGCCTCCATCTCAGCAACACCCTCCAGACCTGTCGATCGGTCCCCCCCCTGACCTATCACATTCTCCCTCACCTTCATCCACCTATCGCTTTCTCAGCCTCCTTCCCCCCAAACACCACCCCCTCCCAATTATCTCTCAGCCCACCTGACCCACAAGCCTCATTCCTGATGAAGAGTGTATGCCCGAAACGTCGATTCTCCTGCTCCTCGGATGTTGCCTGACCTGCTGTGCATTCCCAGCAAACCACACTCTCAACTCTGATCTCCAGCATCTGCAGTCCTTACTTTCTCCTTATAATCTTACAAAGTCAGAAGTCCCATGACACCAGGTTATAGTCCAACAGGTTTATTTGAAATCACAATCTTTCAGAGCGTTGTCCCTTTGTCACCTGTTGGACTATGACCTGGTGCCCTGTCTGACTTTGCCCACCCCAGTCCAACACTGGCACCTCCACATTATGGTTTGTAATCTTACAGTTCATGTGGAAAATGTGCAGTGGCATCGATCAGTCATATTGACAGCCTGTCCTTATGCTGTAGAAATTATCTCATTCTAATGTACCTCCCAGGTGTTTCAAACCTCCTGCACTGACTGAACTAAAAAGAAAAGCAGATTATTAATTTTTTAATATTAAAAATATCTTAGGTCATTTAAATTCACATCCATTGGTGGGATTAAATGATTGAGGACTCAATAGCACCAGGTGGTCAGTTTTATAAGATGGAGAAATTAATCATAAACATTGCTCAGCTGTTGTGGGTATGTATTGTGATTTAAATGCTCCCATATTATCAAATCCAAATCTTTTTAATATATGACATTTGCTGAGTGTTGTTGGCTGTCCTAGATTCTTGAACTGTGAATTTAGGGAGATCGTAGGACAGCCATTTGATGCAGTACAGCAAGCTGCATAAATGGCTATTTGAGGCTCTGCTTTAGAATAAAATACCTTTGGTGCCTCAGTGATGCTTACAGTTCTTCAGGTAGGGTGAAATCACATCGGACTAGCCATGTGGTTCGGTTGCTATTTATAGATGTACTATGGGTTTAACTGCCAGGGAGGGTTAGACAACTGGGACAAGAAGATGTGAGAGTACAGCAAAAATGCAGAGCTTATCTTAGCAGAGAAGCAGAAGCAGTGCAGAGGAGTTTAATCTCGCAGAAAAGAAAATGCAGAATGGCAAAGAAGGAGAAAATCTGAAGCCCTGGTGGAGAGGGGAAATGTTGAGGTGAAAATCTCTTCCCCTAACCCCGAGGCTATTTTACTGCAACAGAGTGATCTCTGACAAAGATAAATCAGAACAGGCGTAATTTATACAACGCCTCTCATCTGGTCTGTCATTCAGTAAGATTGTGCCTGACTTGTCACATCGAGTGCTTTTGCCCAACTATGGTGAGATCCCTTCATTTCTGAAGCCATTGATCTCAATCCTGAGTGTGTCCAATGTGCTGGAGTAGAGAATTTTGGAAGATTCACAACACTCTACGTGAAGAGATTTTCCCCGTCTCTCAGTCCAAAATGATCAATCCATGGCTGTGTTTATGACAAAAAATATTAGCAAGATACTGCAGATGATGGAAATCCGAAACAAACACTGAGAATGCTGGAGAAACTCAACAGGTCTGGCAGTATCTGTGCAGTAGACTCAAAGGACTAAATGGCCAAATTCTGTTCCCATATCTTATCGCATTATGGAGAAAGAAATGGAGGTATCATTTCAAGTCCAATGACTCTTCTTCAAAAGCAGAGAAGTTCTGAAGAAAATCATACCCGATTTTAAATATTAAATCTCTTTCCCTCTCCATAGATGCCACCAGACCTGCTGAGTTTCTCCAGCATTTTCTGTGCTTGTTTCTGGGTCTATGACCGCTAGTTATAGAACATAAGGAAAAGGAGCCGGAGTGGGATTATTTGCTAAATTGGACATGGAGTGAGATAGAAATATGGATAACAGGTGCAGGAATAGGCTATCTGACAGATCCCCAGAAACCAGTCCGAATGACAATCCCAGAATAAGGGTTTGTCCATTTAGGATTAAGATGAACAAAACTTTCATCATTAAAATGTTTTGACCCTTTAGAGTCTATTCCAGAAGGCTGTGTGAAATAACTCACCAGAGGCCTGCATCCCACCACCAATCCCCCTTTATTTACAAATGCATGGCCTTTGACAAGAACATGGTCTCTCGCTGAGTCGGGCACGAAAGGGCCTAATAACCTGACAGTCACCCTTTTATGTCAGCCAGGGCTCCCTGATTGGACCAGGTTAACAGCCCCAATCAGGAAAGTCATATTCAATGATATCCAGCTGACTGACGCATTACAATCACTATATTGTGGATTCCCAACAATTCATTATGAGTGAGATTGGGGGTGGGGGTGGGGGTCGGGGTCAGGGTGTCTCAATTTTCCATCAGTCAGCCACAAAGTTTAAGGCTAATTAAATAGGCCGCTGGATGTGCCAGGTTTAGTTTTAAAAACGAGTCAGCCAGGTTTCCTTAGCCCAAAATAAATAAATGGTTTCTTACCAAAAAGCAAACTGAATCAAACAATGATGCAAAGTCTGAGCAAGTGCCTGGCATTTCCAACTCCCTGCTTGTTCCTCCAGGCACTATCTTCGCTGACTATAATCTCAGGGAGTACTCAGTGGGCAGTGAGTGCCCCCTGCCTTCATTCACACGCTGGCACTGAGCACACAGCAGCCTCACCACATCCTCACGGCATGTCTCCATCTAACCCTAGCAGCAGCTCAGCACTTCAATGCTGTGCTTTGGAGCACACGGTCAGCCCTCATTGTAATGCTGCTGCCCAGACACTTCGAACACAGGCACAAGTGCCCACTTGATAGATTGGACAACACCCATCTCAGGGCTCTCTTAGCACTCACTTACTTTGCGCCTACTTCAACTTTCACAGCATCTCTGCCTTTCCTTTTTGCAATTTGTTGCCTTATTCAGAACTTACACACTCACAGTCCTCCCGTCCTGCTTTGCCCTTTGGCACAGACTCAAGGCCAGGCAGCTGGTCCTGGTTGTCAGTGGTGATCAGTGAAGGGGTTGGACATTATTTTGATTTATTGCAGTCACATGTACCTCAATACAGTGAAAAGTTTTGTTTTGCGAGCAGCACAGGCAAACAAGGCTATGTCACAGAACACCTACATCAGCTTATTTTGCAAACTCAGGGCCCTTGCTTCAGTCAACCAGCCATGTCCCACAGTCTAAAGGGAGCAGTTCCTAGTCTGGTCACATTGGACTGATGTCACTTAAGAATCACACTACAGCCAGCCAATTGCCGACTGCAGGGGCTCAGACATGCTCAGTCAGCTGGTGGTGGTGGTGGTGGTCAGGATCAGGGGGTCTGTCTCACTGGAGTTTGGGGAATAGGTCACAGTACAACCGGGAGTGATCGATCATCAGGAGTGGAGTCAGGGATCCAGTCACTCATTATCCAATTCGCCCACCTCTTTTGGGGGTTGGGTCACAGTCAGTCCTGGGGATAGACTCAGTGGGAGTGGGGAAGGTGGTATCGGGACCCATTGCTGTGGTAGGGATGCTGGGGAAGTCTGTTGTGAGAATTAGAGGCAGTATGCTGGATGCAGAGGTGATGTTTATTGTGAAGTGGAGAGCAACTCAACATATAAAGGAGATTTAAACATGCAGGAGGTCAGGGGTTACTGCAGGAGGAGGGTCATCAACAGTCACCCTCCCTAACCTTGGGGCTTCGACAGGGGGCAGTGCAGTACGACATGACCAGGCTACTGGGCCAGGGCTCAAGGGGCTCAAGGTTTCATGTCGCAAGATGAAGGTGGAAATGAAAGTGATAAATGAAAGAACTGCAGATGCTGGGAATCTGAAACAAAATCAGAAGGTGCAGGAAAATCTCAGCAGGTCTGGCAGTGTCATTGGAGAGAAATTACAGTTAACATTTCAGGTCCAGCAACCCTGAATTGACAGCAGCTATGTTTTTATACAAATGATAAGGTCAGGGGTGGGGGGGAGATTAAACAAAAGATGGACATAGAGAGAGAGAAACACAGTTGGACAGACAATGGAGCGGTTAAAGGCCATTTTGGGGAAATTAGTAGCTGCTAATGAGGACAATTAGTAGGAAACAGTGGGTCATGTGTGATAGCAGCTCATGTGATGATGAAGCCTGGTGTGGGTGTGTGTGTGTGTGTGAGAGAGAGAGAGGGTGGTGGTGGTGTGGCAGGGGAGGGGGGGGGGGGGATTTGGGAAAGCTTGGGAAAAGACCCTCAAGCCTGAAAATTACTGAACGTGATATTGAGTCCGTGGGGCTGCAGGGTTCCCAAGTGGAAAATGAGGTGCTGTTCTTCCAGCTTGTGCTGAACTTCACTGGAGCACTGCAGCAAACCTGAGACAGAGATGTTGGCCAGGGAACAGGGTGGGGTGGTAAAGTGGCAGGGAACTGGAAGCTCAGGGTCTCTTTTGCAAGCAGAACATAGCTGTTCTGCAAAGCAGTCACCCAATCGACACTTCGTTTCCCCAGTGTAGAGGAGACCACATTGTGAGCAGCGAATGCAATAGACTAGATTGTGGGAAGTTCTGGTAAAGTGCTGCTTCACCTGGAAGGTGTGTTCGGACCCTTGGGTGCTGAGGGAAATGGGCAGGTGTTACACTTTTCACAGTTGTAGGGGAAGGTGCCGTGGGGATGTTGAGAGTGAGGGAGGAGTGGACCAGAAAGTTTCAGAGGGAATGATCTTTGTGGGAGGCTAACAAGGGGGGAGAGGGGTAGATGTATCTGGTGTTGGCATCCCGCAGGTGGTGACAGAAATGGGGGCTAATGATCCTCTGGACGTGGCTGCTGGTGGGATGGTAGGTAAAGACAAAGGGGACTCTGGGAGGGAAAAGAGGGGTAAGGGCTGAAGTGCGAGAGATGGGTAGGAACAGGCTGAGGGTCCTGTCAACAACAGTGCTGGGCAATCCTCAGTTGAGGAAGAAATAGGCATTTCAGAAGCCTCCTTGTTGAACCGATACAACGGAGACGGAGGAATTAGGAGAATGGAATAGAGTCTTGAGAGGAAGCAGGGTGTGAGGATGGATAATCCAGGTAGCTGTGGGAGTCAGTGGGTTTATAATGGATATTAGTGGCCAGCCTATTCCCAGAAATGGAAACAGATGTGTTAAGGAAGGGAAGGGAGGAGTCAGAGATGGATCAGGTGAAGGTGAGAGCAGAGTGGAAGTTGGATGTGAAATTAATAAAGTTTTCCAATTCCAGAGGACAGGGGGATGCAGCACCGATGATAACATCAATATATCAGAGAAAGAGTTGTGGATGGGGGCCAGACTAGGACTGGAACAAGGAATGTTCCAAGTACCCCACAAAGAGACAGGCATAACTGGGACCCATGCAGGAACCCATAGCCACTCGTCTGACCTGAAGAAAGTGAGAGCAGTTAACAGAGAAGTTGTTGAGGGTGAGGGTGAGCTCGGCTGGGTGGAGGAGGGTGGTGACAGTTCAGGCCTTCACTCCAGGAAGAACTGGAGAGCCCTGAGACCATCCTGGTGCAGGATGGACGTGTAAAGGGATTGGACGTCCATGGTGAAGAGGAGGCAGCTAGAACCTGTGAACTGGAAATTCTGAAACTGGTGTAATGTGTCATGGATGGGACCCAACTGAGGGCAAGGACTCCACTTGGACTGTCCTGCCCATTAAATAGGCCAATACTGTTCCTCATACTCTGTCCAAGCAGCTCCAGGATTGGTCAATGTTTGACATTATATCAAAAGCCATGATTCCACATGGTGTTTTTTTCACCTGAATTTCTGGTACATTTAATAGTTAAAAGTTCAGAATTTCCTCAGATTGTCTTTTTTTTTAATTCATTCACGGGAATCTCTGTCTGGGATTACCCATCCCTATTGTTTCTGAGCACCTTGCTAAGGCCATTTCAGAGGGTGGTTAAGAGTTAACCACATCGCTGTGGGTCTGGGGCTCTTGTAGGCCAGATCAGGTAAGGACGGCAAGTTTCCCTCCCTCAAAGGACATTAGTGATCCCGATAGGTTTTTACAAAAGTGACAATGATTACGCACCTGCTGTTAGGCCCCCTTTTAATTATAATTTTATTTGCACTGAATTCAAATGTCACCATCTGCTTTGGTGGGATTTGACTGCTTGTACATAGTGAGTTCAGGGATTATTGTTTGGTGACATTACCACTCCATCACCGCCTCCCCCCGTGTACCTGATGCCTCTGTATTAATGATGTAACTACAGTTCAAATCCTGTTTGCGATGGGTTAGCAAATCTGAAGAAATTCAAGGTGTCAGTCACTTGCTCCACTCAGGTTAGTCAGTTCTGAGGAAGGTCACTTGAGCCAAAACATAACCTCTGATTTCTCTCCTCACATGCTGCCAGACCTGCTGAGCTTTTCCAACAATTTCTGTTTGTGTTCGTCATAACTTTATTGCTGCAAACTCAGAACTTACCACTGTCTCAGGATCAGGACCTGACACCAACTGGAGCAGACATCTGATTAAGAGTAAAGTTACCGTGGTCTTTCCAGGCCTTAGCGCTGCTCATTCATTAGGGAGGAGCTGACTGATGGAGGGTCACCACACTTCAGGCACATGGTGAAGATGAGAACAAGAGTTCCTCATGATAACATCAGAGAGCAATGGAATTGAACCCAGGCTGTTAGCATCACACTACAGTGCAAACTTGCCCAACTGAGATATCCAATCCCCACATCACAATGTCCCCCAGTAAGGGCTGGTGATCTCGCAAGGACAGACCTGTCTGTCTTTTCCTGTCTGTCATTTTTTACTGGTTATGTTTAATAAATTCTAACAAAAAGAATACCTCTGCTCCCTGTTCAATTCTAGACTCTGTGATTTCCATAATCTGATTGCACCTGGCATTTGTTACTCAGAATTACAGGGTACAAGAATCAGGATGAAGGGATTAGGATCTCTCCGTTAAGCATCTTTCTAATAACGGCTCTTCATCTCAATAATTGTTTGTCCTTTATTGAACAAACAAGAAAATCCTCCTAAAACATTCAAGTTTTAAGAACTGACGTAAATCTTGTGCCAATGACTCAGTCTTGATTCAGTGGATATGACTCTTTTTGGAGTCAGAGGTTCTTGGCTTCATGTTACATTGCAGAGACTTGAGCACAATATCTGGGTTGATACTCTGAGAACAGTACTGAAAGAATGTTGCAACATTGGAGTGGCCATGTTTCTGATCATGGAAAAGGGCTGCCTGGTTGAGAATATAGAAGACATAGAGTCATAGAGTCATAGAGATGTACATCACGGAAACAGACTGTTCGGTCCAACTCGTCCATGCCGACCAGATATCCCAACCCAATCTAGCCCCACCTGCCAGCACCTGGCCCATATCCCACCAAACCCTTCCTATTCATATACCCATCCAGATGCCTCATAAATGTTGCAATTGTACCAGCTTCCACCACACCCTCTGGCAGCTCATTCCATACACGTACCACCTTCTGCGTGAAAATGTTGCCCCTTAGGTCTCTTTTATATCTTTCCCCTCTCACCTTAAACCTATGCTGTCTAGTTCTGGATTCCCCAACCCCAGGGAAAAGACTTTGTCTATTTATCCTATCCATGCCCCTCATCATTTTGTAAACCTCTATAAGGTCACCCCTCAGCCTCCGACACTCCAAGGAAAACAGCCCCAGCCTGTTCAGCCTCTCCCTGTAGCTCAGATCCACCAAACCTGGCAACATCCTTGTAAATCTTTTCTGAACCCTTTCAAGTTTCACAACATCTTTCCGATAGGAAGGAGACCAGAATTGCACGCAATATTCCAACAGTGGCCTAACCAATGTCCTGTACAGCCGCAACATGACCTCCCAACTCCTGTACTCAATACTCTGACCAATAAAGGAAAGCATACCAAATGCCCTCTTCACCATCCTATCTACCTGCGACTCCACTTTCAAGGAGCTAAGAACCTGCACTCCAAGGTCTCTTTGTTCAGCAACACTCCCTAGAACCTTACCATTAAGTGTATAAGTCCTGCTAAGATTTGCTTTCCCAAAACGCAGCACCTCGCATTTATCTGAATTAAACTCCATCTGCCACTTCTCAGCCCATTGGCCCATCTGGTCCAGGTCCTGTTGTAATCTGAGGTAACCCTCTTCGCTGTGCACTACACCTCCAATTTTGGTGTCATCTGCAAACTTACTAACTGTACCTCTTATGCTCACATCATAATCATTTATGTACATGACAAAAAATTAGAGGACCCAGCACTGATCCTTGTGGCATTCCACTGGTCACAGGCCTCCAGTCTGAGAAACAACCCTCCACCACCACCCATTACTAGATTTGTGGATGACGCCAAAATTGGAGGTATACTGGACAGTGAAGAAGATTATCTGAGATTACAAAGAGATCTTGCTCAACTGGGTCAATGGGCTGAGGATTGGCAGATGGAGATAAATTTGGATAAATGTGAGGTATTGCATTTTGCTAAAACAAACAAGAGCAGGACTTCTACAATTCATGGTAGGGCCCTAGTTAATATTGTAGGACAGACAGACCACAAGGTTCAGGTACATAATTCTTTGACATTTGCGTCCTAGGCAATCAGGGTGGTTTCATAGACACTTTAGATGCTCACATTCATTGCTCAGACCTCTGAGTATAGGAGTTGGGATGGCATGTTGAGGTTGTTCAGCATGTTGGTGAGGTCTCCTCTGGAGTACTGTATGTAGTTCTGGTCACCCTGCAATGGGAAGGATATTACTAAACTGGAGAAATTAAGAAAAGATTTACCAGAATGTAGACAGGACTGGAGGACTTGAGTTATGAGGAGAGGCTGGAAAAGCCAAAACATTTTTCACTGGAGCATAGGAGGTTGAGGGTTGACCTTATAGAAGTTTATAAAATCATGAGAGGCATAGATAAGGTGAATGAATAGCAAAGGACTTTTCCCTAAGTGGGGGGAGGCGGGTTCAAAACTAGGGGGCATATTTTAAGGTGAGAGCAGAAAGATTTAGAAAAGATATGAGGAACAACTTTTTTACACATAGAGTGATTCATCTGTAGAATGAACTGTCAGAGGAAGTGGTGGATGCAAGTACAATTACAACATTTAAAAGACATTTGGATAAATACATCAATAGGAAAGATTTGGGGGGATATGGGCCAAGTGCAGGCAGGTGAGACAAGTTTAATTTGAGAAAATAGTTAACGTGGACAAGTTGGACCGAAGAGTCTATTCCCATGCTATATGAATCGATGATTCTGCCATTTCTCTGCCCAACTTTTTAAATGTTACAGTAAATGTAAAACACTTTAGAAGCATTAACTTACAGAGGGACCTAGGTGTATAGGTCCACAGCTCCCTGAAAGTGGCAACACAAGTGGATAAGGTGGTCAAGAAGGCTTATGGCAGGCTTGCTTTCATCAAAGAGTATAGAGTATAAACATTGGCAAGTCATGTTGCAGCTGTACAGAACATCAGTTAAGTCACGTTTGGCATGTTGTGTACAGTTCTAGTCGCCACATTACCAGAAGGATGTGGAGGCTTCAGAGGGGGTACAGAAATGATTTACCAGGATGCTGCCTGGCTTAGAGGGCATTAGCAATGAGTGGAGATTGGAAGAACTTGGTTTGTTTTCACTTGATGGTTGGAGGCTGAGGGACAACCTGATAGAAGTTTACAAAATTATAACAGGCAGGGATAGAAAGGATAGTCAAAGACTTTTTCTCAGGGTAAAAATGTCAAAAGGACAGAGGTTTAAGGTAAAAAGGGGGTAAGTTTAAAGGAGATGTGAGAGGCAGTTTATTTTACACAGAGAGTGATAAGTGCCGGGAATGAGCTGCCAGAGGAGGTGGTGGGGGTGGGTACAATAGCAATGTTTAAGAGGCAGCCTGACAGATACAGGAATAAACAGGGAATAGAGGGATACGGATCCCATGGAGGTAGAAACTTTTTCGTTTAAGAAGGCATCATGTATTGGCACAGGCTTGGTGGGATGGAGGGCCTGTTCCTGTGCTGTACTGTTCTTTGATCTTTGATCTATACCCTGCTGTATTCTTTGACAACCTTCCTCAGTATCCACAACTCCACCAATTTTCATATCGTCCACAGAAATGTGAACTGTGAGGAAGGCACGAAGGCACTGAAGAGAGATAAAGACAGGTTTCCGTGAGTTGGCAACGAGGAAGCGGCTGGAGCATGAGGTTAATCTTTTTGATAATAAAAATCGAAAAACAGAATTTTTGTTACGAGGTTTGAAACTTTTCTACGATGACATTCAGGTGTATTACTTTGGTGTAGTACTACAAGGAACACACAATGTTAGTGAAATAATTGCATCACCCCAAGAGACTGTTTATTTAGATGTGATTTATATATTGGCTGTGACCAGCCAGCTCAGAGCCACTCCCTAGAATCGAGAGACTCACTGAACCTCCTGTTCACATATTTTTTCTTTTCATTTTACAATGAATGAACAACAAGTGCATAAAACTTTATTTATATTCCACCACCAGAAAGAAAATACCTGAATGGCCAGTGACAAGCAGAGCCCTTCACATCAAAGGGCAATGCTGTGTGATCAAACAGTGAAAGAGGTGGGCAGAATTTAAATCAAAATAGAATCGGAAGGGCCTCCTGTTTATTTTTTTTAAAGTTTTTTATAAACAGGATGTCCAATACTCCTGTTCTTTTTTTCTTTGTTTTTCTCCCCCCAAACTACCACCTGACAGCAGTAGTGCTTATTTTCCTCCTGTACCCATGTACCTCCTGTTTTTTTTTCTATCACCAAGTCACCCTTTATTTACATGTGCATAGTACTTAACACTGGTCCAGCTACTTCAGGGCCAGCTCTCAGAGTCATCAGAACCTCTGACACCCCTGCTTATTTTGTCCCCCACACTCCTGCCTAACTGTGATAGTGCCTGTATTTTCCCCAGCACCCATGTTGTATGTGTGCAGGTGTGAGACACAGTGAGAGACACAATGTGCACAAATCTTTATTCAGTTTCCACCACCAGGAAGATAGGAAACACCCGAGTGGCCAGTAACAAGCAGTGCCCTTCACAAAAGGGCAATGCTGTGTGATCAAAACAGTGAAGGGGAGGGTAGGGATTAAATCAAAATAGAGTTGGAGGGGAAATAATGCACTCCACTCCCTGTGGCGCCCACCTCTCCCTGAACAACTCCAGGGTGTTGGTGGACACCGCGTGCTCCTTCTCTAAGGACACCCAGGCTCTAACGTAACCCCGGAAGAGGGGCAGGCAGTCGGCCCTAACGACCCCCTCCACGGCCCGCTGCCTGGACCTGTTGATGGCCAGTTTGGCCAGGCCCAGGAGCAGACCCACGAGGAGGTCTACAGAACTGCCCTCCCTCCTCCGTACAGGGTGCCCGAAGATCAGGAGCGTGAGACTGAAGTGCAGCCAAAAGCAGAGGAGGAGGTTTTTGAGAAAATCAAAAAGGGAGTGCAAACACCCACACCCAATATACACATGGTCCACAGACTCCACAGCGCCACAGAACAAGCAGTTGGGCTGGGGGTCCGTGAACCACCACAATCTGCGGTTGCAGGGGCCCGTTGCGTGCAGCACCCTCCACCCCAGATCCCCGAGAGAAAGGGGGAGGACTCCCGCGTAGCGAGCCCTCCACTGGGGACCTTCTGTTTATTTTTGTCAGACAGGGCTCCTTGATTGGCCGAGGTTAGCAGCCCCAATCACATTCGATGAGATCCACCTGGTTCTAATCACTAGAATTAGCACACAAATACAACTTGTATGTTGGAAGGAAAATGATACGTTGGGCTTTATTGCAAGAGGATTGGGGTTTAAGAATAAGGAAGTCTTGCTACAGCTGTACACAGCTTTGATGAGACAGCAGTTGGAATATCATTTCCATATCGATGGCATGGTTTCGTCCTGTGTACCATATGACATACTCCATGTCTCTGTCCTAAAAGGACAACTCCAAATTTTAAATCAATGCCATCTAGTTCTGGACTCACCCACATGGGGAAGTATCCTTTCCATGTCCCCTCCAAGCCACTCAACATCCTGACTTGGAAATATATCACCGTTCCTTCAGTGTCACGGGGTCAAAACCTTGGAAGCCCCTTCCTAAGAGCATTGTGCATCAATTGGACTGCAGCGGTTCAAGAAGGCAGCCCACCCTCACCTTCCCAACGGCAATAAATACTGGTCCAGCCAGTAATGTCCACATCCCTCAAGTGAATGATTCTAAAACTCTTGTCAAGATTATTTGAGGTTTTATAATCTTCAATCAAGTCACTCCTTATTCTTCTAAACTCCAATTGAAACAAGCCCATCCTGTCCAGCCATTCATCATAAGACACCCTGCTCATTCCAGGTATCAATCTAGCAAACCTCCTCTGAACAGCCTCCAACACAATTACAATCTTTCTTAAATAAGGAGACTAAAATGGCACATAACATTCGAAATGTAGTGGTTAGCACTGCTGCCTCACAGTGACAGGGACCCGGTTTGATTCCAGCCTCGGGCGACTGTCTGTGTGGAGTTTGCACATTCTCCCAGTCTCTGCGTGGGTTTCCTCTGAGTGCTCCGGCTTCCTCCCACAGTCCAAAGATATGCAGGTTGGGGTGGATTGGCCATGCTAAATTGCCCCCAGTGTTCAAGGGTGTGTAGTTTAGGTGCATTAGTCAGGGGAAATGTAAAGTAATAGGGTTGGGTAATGGGACTGGGTGGGTTCCCCTTTGGAGGGTTGATGTGGATTTGTTGGGTGGAAGAGCTGTTTCCAGACTGTAGGGATTGCAATTCCCCTCATAATAAAGAACAATATCTCATTGGCCTTATTGATTATGCACTGTACCTTTAAACTAACTTATTATGATTCACCTAGCAGAACAACTAAACCCCTCTGCTCTTTGGACCGTACTTCATTAGTTGTAAAAGTACTTTGGGATGCCCAAAGATGTGGAAGGTGCTATATAAATTCAGCTTCTGTCCTTCTTTTCTGAAAAATATAATTACAAATGACATTCTGAGCAATAATGACCTTCTAATCCATGACATTTTTAAAAGTTGTAATGCTTACCGAAAGTGTAAACTTTAGATGCGTGATTCAGTTTGTGTTGCACCTGAGCACTGACGTACTGTAATATACGGATCAGGAACTGGGATATAGTTCTGGCACTTAGGAAAGTAATGTTCAGATAGTGCGTTCCATTCATTCATCTCTCCACAACTCCCACTGAACTTCAACACAAATAAATCACCTGCATTCTGTTCATGGTGAATTGAAGTGGTTAATTGTTTCTCAATCACCTCTTCAGCTTTTATGTTCCATAACGCATTCCAAATGAGAACAGATCACTGACAGCTATCATTTCACTCTGACTTATGCCAAAGACCATCACCAACAACATATGGTGCTCTCAAAGCGTGAGGAAATGTCACCTCATACATGGCTGGTGTGGTGCCCTATATATATATTTATATATCGGGAGTCACAGAATGGCAGTGTTACAGTGAGGCTGTTGCATTAACCCACAAGGAAATAGATTTAAAACTGTGAAAAGAAACCTCAAGATTATAAATTAGAAAACTGTTCCCCTCAATTTAAGGAGCTGGGGCATCAATTTAACATCTTATCAGTTTAGTATCATGTGAACATGACAGTGCAGCACTCCTGCAGCACTACACCAGCCTTTGTGCTCTGGTTTTGAGAGAGAGGACTTTGAAGCAACACTGTCTGAGTCAGGGGCAAAAGCATTACCAATGAGTCAAACTAACACTTACATTGCTTGACAGATTTCTCACCCCTAATCACAATTCCGTGTTACCAAGACTTTCATTTTTATTTCTGCGACTGATCCATACTAGCATATCAATTAGGTGCAGGTGCAGACCATTCCACACCTCGATCCTGCTCCACCAATCAATAACATTTCGGCTGACTTGTTTTTGTTCTCGAGTCCTCATTCCCACCATCTCCAAAAGCTCCATGTTCTCATGGTTGCCCTTCTCCATTTGATTCTCTCTGTTTGATCTTGACTGCTGAAGTTGACAGTGTGGCAGTAATCAGAGTGTAACAAAAATGGAAGAAGGTGGAGTTTCCCAGACCACTGCTTGTCTTGAATAGTGCTAATGTTCAAAATGTGTTGCTGGAAAAGCACAGCAGGTCAGGCAGCATCAAAGGAACAGGAGAATCGACGTTTCGGGCACAAGCCCTTCTTCAGGAAGAGCTTATGCCCGAAACGTCGATTCTCCTGCTCCTTGGATGCTGCCTGACCTGCTGCGCTTTTCCAGCAACACATTTTTAAGCTCTGATCTCCAGCATCTGCAGTCCTCACTTTCTCCTAATGTCTGGACTTCAGCATGAATGGTACGATCTCAAAACTTACAGTAACCCAAAATATATAAGGACAGTGAGCTGTAAGGAGGATATGGAACTTAATTTCAAGACAATACAGATAGATAACAGATGATACTTCATGCAGAGAAGTGTGAAGCAATAAACTTGGGAGGAGAAACAAGGAAATGCAATGTAAAGGATTTTTTTTTAAATGCATAAATGTATTGGCAATTTGCTCAAACCTTTGAGTATAGGAGTTGGGACATCATGTTGAAGTTGTCCATGGCATTGGTGCGGTTTCTTCTTGAGTACCATGTCCAGTTCTGGTCACCCTCCTATAGGAAGGATATTATTAAGCTAGAGAAGATTTTAAAATGATTTGCCAGGGTACTGTCACACAGGAACCACACTGTGTAAAACAATTACTTCTCATGTTATTATTAAACCTTTCTCCTCTCATCTTAAAAATATGCCCCTTTGTCTTGAAATCCCACAATTTCAGGGATAAACACCTGCCATTCACCCTATCTATAACTCTCACGAGTTGGATTTGAGTAATGAAGAGAGGCTGGATAAGCTACGACATTTTTCACCTGAGTATAGGAGGTTAAGGGGTGACCATATAGAGGTTTATAAACTCATGAGAGTTATAGATAGGGTGAATGGTAGGTGTTTTTCCCCAAAGGTGTGGGATTTCAAGACAAAGGAGCATATTTTTAAGATGAGAGGCGAAAGATATTAAAAAGACGTGAGAGACAATTGTTTTACAGAGAGTGGTTCATGTGTTGAATCAACTTCCAGAGGAAGTGGTGGATGCAGGTACAGATACAATGTTTAAAAGACATTTGGATAAGTTCAGGAATAGGAAAGATTTGGAGGGATATGGGAGAAAGCGTAGGCAAGTGGGACTGATTTAGTTTGGGATCATGGTCAGTGTGGACTGTTTGGACCAAAGGGTTTGTTTCCATGCTGTATGATTGTATGACTCTATGGTAAGTTCTACTGAGGCACCATTGAGGCCATTGGCTCATTACTCTAACAGAAACAATGTTTCTATTTAACATTGTTGCAGGGCAAAGGCAGGAGATTGGTCCACAGTCAAATGCTCAGAGAGCCAGTGTAAATAGGATGGGTTGAATCACCTCCTCCTGCTCCATAACAATTCAATGATTCATGATGCGTTGGAGATGACAGAGCAGATTGAGAAAGCAGCAATTCCAAATTAGAAATCACCTTTTCCAAAGCTCTGACTTGTCTGCAACTGATGTATTGTGACCAGTTCTGGCCATTACATTTGTGGAGGTGAAAAGATTTACAAGTAAGGCTCTTGGGTGAGGGGAGGCTGAAAACCTTCAGTTAGGTAGATAGATTATCAAGGCTTGGTCAGTTCACTTTGAAGAAGAGGAGACCGAATGGAGATTTGATCGAGGTGTTCAAAATCCTGAGGAGTCTAGGCAGGGCAGACACAGAGAAACTGTCCCCATTAATGGAAGGGTCAAGAAGCTGAGAACACAGTTTGAAGGTGATTGGCAAAGGGCAGTGTGAGGGACACCTTTTTCACAAATCGAGTGGTGAGAATTGGAATGCACTGCCTGAGAGTGTGGGGTAGGAAGAGTCAAAAGAGAATTGGATAATTATCTGGAAAGAAAATAAATTACAGGATCATGGGGAAAAGACGGGCCTCTTTCTGTGTTGCAACCATGGTTTCATGATTCTGTGATCTGAGTTTAGACTTTTGCCATTTTCAGACAATTTCCATCTCTAAATCTCACTGCCTCTCTCTCCCTTCCTTAAAGACACTTCTTGTTTACGTTTCTGACCAATTCTTTAATGGCCCTCCTCCTCAGAAGAAGAAGATACAGAAGCTTGAATACACGCACCAACAGTTTAAGAACAGCTTCTTTCCCACTGTTATTAGACTGATGGATGGAGGTCTCTAATTTCAAATAGTATTGATCTTGCTTCTGTGCCGTGTAACTTTGTATGTCTCGCTCTGTCTAAGCACCCTATGATCTGTATGAAAGCCAAAAGAACTGCGAATGCAATAGGGATAGACACAAAAATAGAAATTGCAGGAAAACCTCAGTAGGTCTGGCAGCATCTGTGGAGGAAAATCAGAGTTAACATTTCGGGTCAAGTGACCTTTCCTCAGAACTCATGACCTGCATGTTCTTGTTTGCTATGATCTGCCTGGACTCTTCACAGAACAAAGCTTTTCACTGTACGCGTGACGACAATAAATCAAATCAAGTCAAACCCCCTTAGGATCTGTTTCGATTCTTGTTTGGTGTTGCTCATGTGAAGCTGTTTGAAATGCTTTAATTCGGGCAAGATGCTTTCTAAATGAAATTGTTCGTATTTAGTATTTCATGTCCCATTATGGCATTTTTCTTTAAGATGAAGAACTCAAACATTCTACAGTCTTCAATAATTCACCGATTACATAAGACTTTATTGTAGAATGCAATTCTAATGAATCAGCGATAGCTTCTGTCAGTCCCTGCAGAAACAATAAGAATTTCTTTAAAAATTGCTGCTGCAGACTTGACTTGAAGATTCTATCTGATGCCCCAGGAGCTACAGCAGCTTGTCATGACATTTGTTGTGCTAACTATATACAGTGTTTATTTATTTGGTGGAAGGATGAGCAACCAACCAGGAAAAGGATGGAAATTTGCAGCTCTGCAAATATCGTCTGTTACCAGAGTCAGAAATACATCACCACATAAATAACAGACTGTAACAGTCCTTATTTCTTGAAACTCTCTGTGTCATATTCTAATACACTCCAAACCACTGCTCTCACATAGCATCATAAAGCACAGGAAGAGTTCTTTCACTTCATTGAGTCTCTTGCCAGATCTCTGTGGCTCAATACCATCAACCTCTTATCCAAGCTGTATCCCCATAGCCCAGTGAGTTCATTTCCCTCAAGTGCTTGTTGAATTTCTTGATGACCTACTGATGATTATGAAACAATTGTTGATTGCCAGAAAAACCCATCTGGTTCACTAATATCCTTCAGGGAAGGAAACTGCTGTCCTTACCTGATCTGACCTACATGAAGGAGCTGGTCATCGACTTCAGGAAGTGGAGTGGAGGACACACCCCTTCCTGGATCAATGGTGCTGAGGTGGAGATGGTCTAGAGGTCCAATTTCCCAGGAGTAAAGATCACCAATAATCTGACCTGGTCCACCAACGTCGACGCTACAGACAAGAAAGCACACCAACATTTCTACTTTCTCAGAAGGCTAAGGAAAGTCAGCACGTCCACAATGACTCTTACCAGTTATTATAGATGCACCACAGAAAGCATCCTATCTAGATGTATCACAGTTTGATATGGCAACTGCCCTGACCAAGAACACAAGAAATTACAGAGAGTTGTGAACACAGCCCAGTCCATCACACAAACCAGCCTTCCATCCATTGACTCCATCTGCACTTCCCACTGCCTCGGGAAAGCAGCCAACATCAAAAACCCCTCCCACCCCGGTTATACTTCTTTCACTTTCTTCCACCTGGCAGAAGATACAAAAATTTGAAAACATGTACCAATATATTCAAAAACAGCTTCTTCCCTGCTGAATCTTGGTCTGTTGGAATCCCAGGCTGGGCCACCCTGCCACCGCAAACACTGCAAGAACCACCTTAGGGACCTCCTCTAAGCCTAGGTTACCACTGAAGCAGACCACTAGACTGGGCCCTTGGAATTCCAGGCAGAAAATGCCACAGAAGCCATCTCGAGAAATGCTGGGCCATTGATATTCCGGGCTGAGCCCATCACACCGGGCCATTGGACCCACCAAACCAGGCCATTGGTATTCCGGGCTGAACCCACCAGACCAGGCCATTGGAATTCCGGGCTGGACTCACCACGTCGGGCCATTGGAATTCCAGGCTGAACCCACCACATTGGGCCATTGGAATTCCAGGCTGAACCCACCATGTTGGGCCATTGGAATTCCGGGCCATGGGAACCCAGGCCGGACTGGCAGCATCGCCAAAGAAGACCACCACTCTTCAGGACCCAACAGGGCCTGGCCACTATGGCCCACTCCACCTTCATCACTACAGCAGCCTCCCGAAATATCCTTCCCTCACCAAAACCATTCGAAGAAGGTAAGAACATTTTTGATGTTAAACATAAATAAGTGAAAAAGAATTTTTAAAAAACAGGATGTGGCAGGCCTGGTGTTTAGTAGCAGATGGGCTCAGAAGCCTGAACACCAATAAATCAAATCAAAACATGTGACTCCAGACCCACAGCAATGTGGTGGACTCTTAACAGCCCTCTGGGCAACTAGGGACTGACAAGAAATGATGACCCAAACAATGACATCCCCATCCTGAATGAATCATAAAAAGGGAGCACTCAATGATTGGCAGGACACTGGGAAGCTCAGAGACGCAGTGGGATCTCAGTGGGTTTGTCCACAAATCGCTGAAGGTGGCTGGACAGGTTAATAGGTCATTAAAAGGCAGAGGGGATGCTCTTTATCTGTTATGGCATAGATCCTAAGAGAAGGGAGGCTAAGGTGCAGCTGAACAGGACTTTGGTTAGGCCCCAGCTGGAATACTGTGCAGGTCTGGTCCCCAGATTATAGGAAGGATGTGATTGTACTGGAGGGGGTACTGAGGAGGTTCAGCGGATGTTATTTGAGATGGAGCATTTCACCGATGAAGGGAGACTGGATAAGCTCAGGTTGTTTTTTGGAGCAGAGAAGGTTGGGGAGAGTCCTGAGAGAGATGTATAAGATTGTGAGGGGCATTGACAGGGTGGATAGAAAGCAGCTGTTCCCCTTAGTTGAGGGCTCAGTAACAAGGAGGGATAATTTTAAAGTAAAAGACAGGAGGTTTAAAGGGGATTTAAGGAAAATATTTTGCACCCAGAGGGTGGTGGCGTTCTGGAATGCACTGCCTGGGAGGCAGGAATCCTCAACCTTTAAAATGTATTTGGATGAGCACCTGAAATATCCAAATATTCAAAGGCTTAGAGCTGGGAAGTGGGGCTGGTGCTGATTTAGAGTCATTTTTGTCAGTACAGACCAAAAAGTCCCTCTTCTGTACTGTATGATTTTATGACTCTGTGATTCTAGTCTGTGTACCATCTATTGATGGGAACATTATCTGCTCATTACCTATTGTATCAGAAACTGTCATAACATTGAACACCTGTATCCAACCTCCCTTCAATCTCTTTTGTTCAAAGGAAAGCAGCCCCTACCTCTCCAACCCAACATTATCGCTAAAAGTCCCCATCCCCAGAATCATTCTAGTAAATCCCCTCTGCACTCCCTGAAGAGCTCCCCAATCTGCCAACAGTGACTGTGCATCATTGGCTGTGAAACACACTAGAATGTCTGCAATTTCTTCCCTTCATCATAAAAAAAATTACAAATGGTATCCTGAGTAATAATGACCTCCTGATATGGAGCAGCTTTAAGTTCTAACACATTTTGAATGTGCAACAACCATTTGACGCACAAGTTTGCTCACATTCCAGCTGAGTGCTGATGTATTCAAATGCATAGATTGGGAACTGAGATACAATTCCAGCACATCTAGGGTGATGCCTAGACACAGCACCCATTTTGATCTCTTCCTACCGGATTCAGAAAAAAAGAAATAACCAACTCCATTCATCGCGAATCAGAATGTAGGTGAGCTAATTGTTGTTCAATCACCTCTTCATTTCATGTATTCCATAATGCTTTTCAAGCGAGGACTGTGAGATGGACCCAGGTCCTTCCTAAAGGTTACTGATCACAACCAGTAAGAGTCACAGAATTATACAGAACCAAAACGTGCCCTTCGGCTTATCAAGTCTATGCTTATCAACAAGGGGGCAGCACGGTGGCTCAGTGGTTAGCACTGCTGCCTCATAGCGCCAGGGACCTGGGTTCGATTCCAGCCTTGGGCAACTCTCTGTGTGGAGTTTGCACGATCTCCCCATGTCTGTGTAGATTTCCTCCAGCTTCCTCCCAGAATCCAAAGATGTGCACATCAGGTGAATTGGCCATGTTAAATTGCCCGTAGTATTAGGTGCATTAGTCAGGAATGAAGATTGGGTCTGAGTGGGTTACTCTTCGGAGGATCGGTATGGACTTGTTGGGCTGAAGGGCTTGTTTCCATACTGTAGGGAATCTAATCTAATCAAATGGCAAACTACATTAATCCCATTTACCTGCACTTGGTCCTTAAAATTCTATGCCCTTACATTTCAAATACTCATCCAGATGCTTCTTAATTATTGTGAGAGTACGTGCCTCCACCACCCTCTCAGGCAGCACGTTCCATATATCTCTACCACCCTCTGGATGAAAAAATTCCTCCTCATATCTCCTCTACACCACTTGCTCTTCATCTTAAATGGTATGAGACACAGCTGCCATGGGGGAGAGATTGTCATGATTTAAACCTCAGCCTCCTTTGCTCCAGGAAAAACAATCACACTCTTCCAACAGTGTGGTGACCAGAACTGCACACAACATTCCATCTGTGCCCTACCCAATGATTTATAAAGTTATAACAAGACTCCTTTGCTCTTATGTTTCAGGACCCAGCTAATGAAGGCAAGTATCCCATCTGCCTTCTTCCTCACCCTTTCTCCCTGGGCTGACACCTTCAGGAATCTATCAACTTGTACACCAAATCAAAACTCACGCAACACCAGGTTATAGTCCAACAGGTTTAATTAAATTAGATTAGATTACCAACAGTTTGGAACCAGGCCCTCCAGCCCAACACGTCCACACTGACCCTCTGAAGAGTAACCCACCCAGACCCCTTTCCCTCTGACTAATGCACCTAATGCTATAGGGCAATTTACCATGGCCAATTCACCTGACCTGCACATCTTAATGGGAAGCACTAGCTTTCGGAGCGCTGCTCCTTCATCAGGTGGTTGTGGAGGACACAATTGTAAGACACAGAATTTATAGCAAAAGTTTACAGTGGGATGTAACTGAAATTATATATTGAAAAATACCTTGTTTGTCTGTTGAGTCTTTCATCTGTTCGAATACCATGATAGTTTCATTTCTTTCATGTGTAAATCACAAAGTGTTTTTTAAAAGTTATATTCTCAGGTTAACTATAACAATTGGTGTTAGCTAGATAATATGTTGAAGGTGTTAGCCCCGTGTGTTCTCTGTCTGTGTCATAATGTTTAGCTGATTCTAATCTAAAAAAGTGAGTTAACAGAGTCTTACATGGATTCATGCAGTTTTTGAGCAAAGTACAATGTAACTCTGCAAGTACAAATTCACCCCACAAATACATATGTATATGTCTGCATGTGAGTCTTCTGTGTGTGTGTCTGTCTGTCTTCTGTCTGTCTGTCTGGGGTGGGGGTTTGTGAGTGTGAGAGAGAGTGCATATGTGTGTGCATGTGAGTGTCTAAGTCTGTGAGGGGGTGCATGTGTGAGTGTGGGAGTGTGTGTGTCTGTAGGCGTGTGTGTGTATGTGTGTGTGTATGTGTGTGTGTGTAGGAGTGTCTGTGTGTCTGTGTGTGTATATAGTGCAATGGTGATCACCTGTAATGTAACATGAACCCAAGGTCCCGGTTGAGGCCCTCCCTATGGGTACCGAACTTAGCTATCAGCCTCTGCTCGGCCACTTTTCTCTGCTGCCTGTCCCAAAGTCTGCCTTGGAGGATGGTCACCCGAAGGTCCGAGGTCGAATGTCCTGGACTGCTGAAGTGTTCCCCAACTGGGGCTAACACCTTCAACATATTATCTGACTTTGTACACCCCAGTCCAACACCGGCATCTCCAAATCTTGTACACCAAGGTTCCTTTGTTTCTCAGTACTCCCTGGGGACCTGCCATTCATTGTGTATATTCTTCCCTAATTACACCTCCCAAAGTGCATCAGCTCACACTTATCAGGATTAAATTACACTTGCCATTGCTCTGCCTAATTTACCAGCTGATCAATATCAGACTGTAGCCTGAGACCATCCACCTCACTGTCAACAACACCCCACCAATCTTTGTGTCATCTGCAAACTTACTGATTATACCTTCCATGTTTACATCCAAAGCATTAATGTATTACGCCAGGTGTTGTCTAACCAGAGTCTAAGAAAGGATCTGCAAATCTCTCCTAATTCTCTCCTAAATAGCTCTTATATATGAATCCCTAAACCAAAATGCTTTGTTAACTGCCTTCTTGACATGTCCAGGTACCTTCAAGGATTTGTGAACATGAACTTCTGCCTCTGTCCCTCTGTACCTGTCCATCCTTTAAAATTTGCTAATCAGTTTATTTTGTAGTCACCTTTCTGCTATTTTGGCTATACTCTTCCCTACCCCTTCTGCCAAAATACATCACCTCTTCATTAAATTGTATCTGCCACTTGTCTGCTCAATCTGCTAGCCTATCGATCTCCTGTTGCAGTCTATTTGTATCATGCTCACTGTTAGCAACACTTCCAAGTTTCATATGTTTTGTAATTTGATTTTACATTCTACTATCTAGGTCAGATTATATGTAGATATATACCCGATATTTGTATACATCAATGCAACTGGTGATATGAGCAATGACCCTAAGGGAATATTATTGCCTACTATTGCCAATCTGAAAAACAACCATTTACCACAATTCTCTTTTTAACATCTAGCAACAGTTCAAAGAAGGAATGTCCGGTGCATAACTGAAAGAAACTTCATGCAGTCCCAGATGGAAAGTATTCAGCCTGGAGTTTGCTGACCAGTGGTGTTCCACAGAGATCGGTTCTGGGATCTTTGCTCTTTGCAATTTTTATAAATGACCCGGATGAGGAAGTGGAAAGGTAAGTTAGTAAGTTTGCCAATGACACAAAGGTTGGTGGAGTTGTGAATAGTGTGGAACACTGTTGTAGATTGCAATGGGACATTAACAGGATGCAGAGCTGGCCTGAGAAGTGGCAGATGGAGTTCAACCTGGAAAATGGGGAAGTGATTCATTTTGGAAGGTCAAATTTGAATGCAGACTACAGGGTTAAAGGCAGGATACTTGTTAGAGTGGAGGAACAGAGAGATCTTGGGATCCACATCCATAGATCCCTCAAAGTTACCACCCAAGTTGGTAGGGTTTTTAAGAAGTTTTATGGTGTACTGGCTTTCATTAGCAGGGGGATAGAATTTAAGAGCTGCGAGGTTATGTTGCAGCTCTACAGAGTCTTGGTTAGACCACAGTTGGGTTTGGGTTGAGTTCCAGCCGTCTCATAGTAGGAGGGATATAAAAGCTTCAGAGAGGGTGCAGAGCAGATTTGCCAGGATGCTGCCTGGACTGGAGGGTGTGTCTTATGAAGAAAGGTTGAGGGAGCTAAGGCTTTTCTCATTGGAGTGAAGAACGATGAGAGGTGACTTGTTAGAAGTGTACAAAGTGATGAGAGGCATAGATATAGTGGATGGCCAGAGATTTATCCCCAGGGCAGAAATACCTATCACAAGGGGGGTATAATTTTAAGGTGATTGGAGGAAGGTTTAGTGGAGATGTCAGAGGTAGATTCTTTACACAGACAGTGGTGGGTGTGTAGAATGCACTGCCAGCAGTGGGAGTAGGGTCAGATACATCAGGGACTCTTGGATAGGCACATGGAAGATAGTAAAATGAAGGGTATGTTGGTTAGTTTGATCTTAGAGCAGGATAAAAGGTCGGCACAACATCGAGGGCCAATGGGCCTGTAGTTATTCTATGTTCTATGTTCTAACTCAGAAAAGAACAGGCATCCTCAAAAAATTGTAAATAAAAGCCTTTTAAATCGCACTGTTTTTTTTATAATTTTAGGTAAATGATTTGGATGTGAATATAGGAGGTATGGTTAGTAAGTTTGCAGATGACCCCAAAATTGGTGATGTAGTGGGATCTGAAAAAGGTTATATCAGGGGACAATGGGACTTTGATCAGATGGCAAATGGGTTGAGGATTGGCCGATGGAGTTTAATTTAGATAAATGTGAGGTCGTACATTTTGGAAAGGCAAATCAGGATAGGACTTATACACTTAATGGTAAAGTCCTGGGGAATGTTGCTGAACAAAGAAACCTTGGAGTGCAGGTTCATAGTTCCTTGAAGGTGGAATCACATGTAGATAAGATACTGAAGAAGGTGTTTGACGTGCTTTCCTTTATTGGTCAGAGTATTGAGCATAGCAGTTGGGAGATTATGTTATGCCTGTACAGGACATTGGTTAGGCAACTTTTGGAAAACTGCATTCAATTCTGATCTCCCTGCTATAGGAAAGATGTTGTTAAACTTGAAAAGGTTCAGAAAAGATTCACAAGGATGTTGCTAGGATTAGAGTGTTTGAGCTACTCGGAGAGGCTGAATAAGCTGGAGCTATTTTCCATGGAGCGTCAGAGGCTGAGGGGTGACCTTTTAGAGGTTTATAAAATCATGAGGGGCTTGGCCTTGGTCTTTTCCATGGGTAGAGGAGTCCAAAGCTAGAGGGCACAGATTTAGAGTGAGAGGGGAAAGATCTAAAAGGGACCTAAAGGGCAACTTTTCCACACAAAGAGTGGTGTGTATATGGAATGAGCTTCCACAGCAAGTGGTACAGGCTGGTATAATTACAGCATTTAAAAGGCATCTGGATGGGTAACTGAATAGGAAGGGTTTTAGAGGGATATGGGCCAAATGCTGGCAAATGGGACAAGCTTAATTTAGGATCAAGATTAGAGTGGTGCTGGAAAAGCATAGCAGGTCAGGCAGCATCCGAGAAGCAGGAAAATTGATGTTTCAGGCAAAAACCCTTCATCATGTCTAGTCTGCATGGACGAGTTGGACTATAGAAACATGGAAACATAGAAAATCGGAGCAGGAATAGGCCATTCGGCCCTTTGAGGCTGCTCCACCATTCCATATGATCCTGGCTGATCATGTAATTTCAGTAAGGTAAAAACAATGACTGCAGATGCTGGAAACCAGATTCTGGATTAGTGGTGCTGCAAGAGCACAGCAGTTCAAGCAGCATCCAAGGAGCTTCGAAATCGACGTTTCGGGCAAAAGCCCTTCATCGGGCTGTACTCTTCCAGCACCACTAATCCAGCATGTAATTTCAGCATCCCACTTCCGTTTTCTCTCCATATCCCATGATCCCTTTAGCCATAAGCACCACATCCAGCACCTTCTTGAAGATATCTAACAAACTGGCCCCAACAGCTTTCTGATGGAGAAGAATTCCACAGATTCACAACTCTGAGCAAAGAAATCCTTCCTCATCTCAATCTGGATTGGTTTGCCTCTTATTCTCAGACTGAGACCCCTAGGTCTGGACTTCCCCGACATCAGGAGCATTCTTCCTGCATCAAGCCTGTCCAGTCCCATCAGAATTTTGTATGTTTCTATGAGATCCCCCTCGTTCTTCTAAATTCCAGTGAATACCTGCCCAGTCAATCCATATGCCAGTCCTGCCATCCCAGGAATCAATTTGGTGAACTTTTGCTGGTCTCCCTCAATAGCAAGAATGTCCTTCCTCAGACTAGGAGACCAAAACTGCCCACAATACTCAAGGTGCGGTCTCACCAAGGTCCTGTATATCTGCAGGGAGCCATCCTTTCTCCGGTATTCTCACTATGAAGGCCAGCATGCCATTAGCTTCCCTCACCACCTGCTGCACCTGCAACAAACCCAAAGACTCTGTATCCATCCTGTATAACCCTATCACTTTCTCTGATTGAATGTATAAAACTCTTCTTTACTCAGAACTAACTTCAGGATTTCCACGTATATTTCAATAGTGCAGTCTGTAATTCCATCTTGTTTGAGACTCGATAGTTATTGATAGTAAAAAGAATTAATTCCAGTAGGATTGCAGGGAGATGTGAGTTGTCAGCATTACCACTGGTGCTGAATCCAATATTCATCAGCTGTGTTTTATAGGAAAGAAAGGGAAGTTCCATTTTTCCGGTGTTGGTTTGGGAATGATTTACAACTTCTTAAAAAAACCAAGAGTTGCCTCATCTGTTTCTGATTTTCTTATTTATTTTAGCACTGGAATGTATTTTTGTGGTGCAGTGGTAATGTCCATCCCTGTGAGTAAGGAGGCCAAGACTCAAGTCCCACCTACTCCAAAGGTATGGAATTAGATCTCTGGATAGGTTGGTTAGAAATCACTTTTTTAACCAGTCAGGAATGGAGCACAGGTTTTCATCATTCAAGTGAGTGTTCATGGTGTTAGTAGGGTCACTGTGACCTCCTTAACCCCTATTCTACAGGATTGATGAAAGACTCCAGTGGATTTGAATACAGCATTACTGCCCGCTCAGGAAACTGGGTCAAAATTGAAGATGGCAGGAGGGAGATAGCTCACCAATGTTGTGTTTTTTGGGCTTACTTGGGCTTACTTACTACATAAACTTGAAGGCACTGATCACACATGGGATTGGTTAACACAACATTAGTACATTCACTTATTAAAGAGAAATTGGTAACAGCAGTTTACAAGTTGGAGAATTTGTGTCTGGCGGGGTGCCTTCTCAGAGAGAATTGAGACTAAGTCTAAAAGTGAGTAACTCACTTCCTGACCCCAAGTTTAGGACTCTGCTCTCCCCTCTGCAATTGATCTGCAGAGCATAATCTCTAAGGATAGGTGGCAACACTTCCCCCACAATAATCCTAAACACCAGTGCCTCACCAGGCTGCAAATTCAGCCCCTCACTATACTCCTTATATGTTCACGTCTGTGTGACACAATTCTGCTCTAACTCTATTTACAAGTTTGCCGATGACACTAGCACAGTGAGTCAGAGTACAGAAATGAGAACAAGAGCTTAATGGTATGGTGTAAAGATAACAATCTCACCATCAATTTGAGCAAAGTTAAGAAGCTGATCACTGACGTCAGGAAGCAGAGTGGAGAACGTGCCCCTGTGTTAAAACTCTCTTGTGTTAAAACTTCCCTCATACATCTCCTTCAAGCATTTTCCCTCTGATCTTAAACCACAAACTGCAACAATTCAAGAAGACAGACCACCAGCACCTTCCCAAAGGGCATCTTGGGACAGGCAATAAATGCTGGTGGGCAAGCGTTGGGAAGTCAGAAGGTGAGTTACTCACCTGAAAGTTCACAGTGTCTGGCCTGCCCTTGTAGCCACAGCATCTTTCTCACTGTTCCAATTCAGTTTCTGATCAATGGATGTACAAATTGGCTACTGAGCTTCCTATGTCACAACAGTGTCTGTATTCAAATGTAATTCACTAGCTGCTAAGTGCATTGTGACATTCTGGAGTTGGAAAGGTGTGGATTAAACACATGCCTCTATTTGCACTGAAAATAAAAAATTTTGGAAATCGCAGCAGATCACGCAGCTTCCATGGAGAGCGAGCAAATTAATATTTCAAGTCAAAACGTTAGCATGCTCTCTCTCCATGGATGCTACCTGACCTGCTGTGATTTCCAACATCTTTTTTATTTTCAGTACAGATTCCAGCATCTGCTGCAATTCGCTCCTAAATGCGTTTATTTGCATGTCAAAATCCACACTTAACACCTCATCCTAACCTTCTTCAAACATTTTCCTCTTTAAGTATTTCTCTGTTAAATGTTCACAGTCGACAATATCCTTAAAAGATGGAAGTCACTCTGTTTATGTCATGTTTCAGAGACTGGTGGTGATCCCCTTAATCCCTTCCCTGCACTCACCGCCCAATAAACTCAAATTTATATTTGGAAACAATGAGTCCACTTGTTGACCTCTTGGTTCAGAGTTTTAAAATCATTACCTATCACACTGTAATAAGTCAGGGAGATGGTCCCATCTAACCTGTGCAAATTCCAGCTTTCCCTGCAGTAATGGATAAGCACTGCTTGCAATTATTTTCTTCTGTTGCAATTATTTTATCTTTGATAAAAGATGTAAAGAATGAAATCAGCACAGAGTATTTTAATAAAAAAAGAGCCAGATCAATTTATTACAATAATGTGTTATCCTCTTATTTTTGGCTCAGTATTACTTACTTATGAAAGTAATTTGTTAAAAAATTCATTCCAAAATGTGGAAGATGAAAGAGGTGATAATGATGAAATCTCTAATATTAACTCTGACACTTTTCTCTCACTTAATCTTGGCCATTCAAGTTTTGCTCATTCTCCTTTGAAAGCACCAGTTACTGGAGAACAGAATTTATAATTAATATAATCCCTACAGTGTGGAAACTGGCCATTCGGTCCATCAAGTCCACACCAACCCTTCAAAGAACATCCCATCCCCCCATCCTTTCTCTATAACCCTGCATTCCCAATGGCCAATCCACCCTAACCTGCACATCTTTGGATTGTGGGAGGAAACTGGAGCACCCGGAGGAAACCCACACAGACACGGGGAATAATATGCAAACTCCACACAGACAATCGCCCAAGACTGGGATCAAACCAAGATCCCTAGAGCAGTGAGGCAGCAGTGCTAACCACTGAGCCACCATGCTGCCCTTAGCAAAGTACCCTTCTTCACAAATTAATGTAAGAAATGGCTATTTGGCAATGCTCAGCATCACAGTTGAGCCCAATCCTCCTTTTTTTCAACACCCATAAGTATATAGTTCCATCCCATCGAACATTGACCATCAAGAGCATCGATCAGGAAATCAAAATTGACTGGCTTGCTCTTGGGCAGCATGGTGTCTCATAGGTTAGCACTGCTGCCTCATAATGCCACGTACCCAGGTCTAACTCCAGCCTTGGGGGACTGTCTGTGTGGAGTTTGTACGCTCTCCCTATGTCTGTGTGGATTGCCTCTCAGAGTCCAAAGACGTGCAGGTTGGGTAAATTGGCTGTGGGAAATTGCCCATAGTGTCCAGAGACATGCAGGCTAGGTGGGTCGGACATGGGAAATGCAGGGATAGGGTATGTGGGTGGAATGCTTTTTGGAGAGTCAGTGTGGATTCGATGGGTTAAATGGACTGCCCTCACACTGCAGAGATTCTCTGTTAATCCAGCATAGATTTAATGAGCTAAACAACTTCCTTCCAGCATAACTAACTCTAATTCATACAAATGATTAAGACACTGAAAGGGCTCAATAAGGTAGATACGTCAGAACTATTTCCTCTCTTGAGAAAATCAGGCGCTTGGAAACATGATCTTAAAGTTTCATCTCAACTGCTTAGCAAGAAATTCATAAAGTCAAAATAATTGTGAAATTCTGGAATATTTCCTTGTGGAGGTCTGGGTTCCATAGAGCTTTCAAGACTGAGATCGATAGATTTGTTTTCATGCAGAATAAAAGGGACATGCAGCAAAGATAGGGAACTGGAGCTGACAAACACATCAGTCATGATCTGATTAAATGGCAGAAGAGACGTAAGGAGCTGAATGGCCTTCTCCTTTTCCAGAAATAACATTACACCTTCCCATCCTAACAGCATATGTGTGCCCTGCGATGATCTCACTACAAAACTGCTACTTATAATGTCTGCCTCTTTGCGTTCTGAGGTTTGATCTGGATGGTCAGTTCTGATCAATTTTCCTTCCTTGTCAGACACTGATGTAACATGATTCAGCAAGTCATCATGAGATTATTTATTAACTCATTCATTCATTGTCGATCATTCACAGACAGGGATGACTCTCTCTGTCTCTCAGGGTGATTCTGTAGGTGGCTGTACAGACTGATGCTACTACCACAGGCTCTGTTACACTTGGGCCAGGAAGTGGACTCAGGAAGGGCTGGGTGGGGCATTGGTGTGACAGTGTGTTCCTTTCGATGTTTTTACCTGGCCTCCGCTTTTTCCCAGCGGCAAGCCTCAAGGTGCTCGACATATTCCTGGATGCCCCACTTGGGTGACCTTAGGCCAATTATTAACGATTCATTCTGAACAGTTATTCCTGTTAATATGGCAATAGTGTAGATAAATTTGGGTTTAGTTAACTCCAGCCTCAACTATACTGGTGCTTTGCTGACCAATGTTCCACCTTGCCCTCTCAGGAGACTCGAGTTTAATTAACAGTCTTTTTCCCAGGGTTGGGCAAATCGAGGACCAGAGGGCATCAGATTAAGGTTAGAGGGGAAAGAATAAAAGGGAACCTGAGGGGGCACCTTTTTTTACACAGAGGGTGGTACGCGCATGGAATGAGCTGCCAGTGGAAGTGGTTAAGGCAGGATACGTTAACAACATTTAAAAGACATTTGAACAAATACATGGATAGGAAAGGATTAGAAGGATATGGGCCAAGTGCAGGGAAATGGGGTTAGTGTGGACGGACATCTTGGTCGGCATGGACCAGTTTGGGCCAAAGGGCCTGTCTCTGTGCTGGAGGACTCTATAACTCTGTGACCATCTGCTGCTGATATTCTAAGTTGAGAGTGTGTTGCTGGAAAAGCACAGCAGGTCAGGCAGCATCCGAGGAGTAAGAAAATCAATGTTTCGGGCCAGAGTCATTCATCAGGATGAAGGGCTCTGGCCTGAAACGTTGATTCTCCTGCTCCTCAAATGCTGCCTGACCTGCTGTGCATTTCCAGCAACACACTCTCAACTCGAATCTCCAGCATCAGCAGACCTCACTGTCTCTCTTGCTGATATTGTAACCCTCACCAAGTTGTGTGCGTCCATCAACCCCTGTACTCACTGATCTGAGTTAGCTCCATATCTGCTAACACTTTGATATCGTTGTTTTCAAATCTCTCATGATCTCATTCTGCCCCATCTCTGTTTTTTACTCCACGTTTACAACTCTCCATTCCCCTGCAGTCTTGCACGTTCCTGCATTCAATCATTCCATGGTTGGTGTCATGCATTCAGCTGTCTCAGCCCAAAGTTATGGCCTCCCCTTCCAATATTTCAACACTTCTCCTCTTCCCATTTCTCCTTTATGATACTCCTTAAAACTTACCTCTTTGATTAAGCTTCTTGTCACCGATGATTTATCAATAGCTTCTTCCGTTGCTCAATGTCAAACTTAGTTTGAAAATTGTTTCCGTGAAGTGCCCTTGGATATTTTGTTATGTTATCAGTGCTTTACAAATGCAGGTTGTTGTTCTTAAATGAGATCCCATTTCTCTAGTCTGTTTGTCACTCCACATCTTTGCAAAGGACAATTCTTTAAAGACAACAATGAGCAACTTCTGATTCAGTTCAACATTCATCGGACAGCCAGAAAGAAAATAATTAATCTTTCAAAAGTCAACATGCCACCAATTTATAATTCTCAGTCTGTGTTTATCTCATCTGTTTGTAACTTCACAACAAGTCTCAACTTTCCTCCTCTCTCTGCCTATCAGTGCCAATCCAGATAGAGTGATGAAGGGCACCTGCTGGAACTAATTCAGAGACTGTGAAATTAACCAGAGTTACAATGAATGTAACTGTATCACAGGACAACTGCCTTCATCACACACAGGTTGGTGATATCAGGAAGCAGGATACATAAAGTTCTCCCCTGTACAGTTTCAGTATTTAAACCACTACAACAGTGTGTGCATGATGCATACACGAGTGAGTAGGGTGTGTGTAAGTGTGTGTGTTTCTGTGTGTGTGTGTGTGGTAGTGAATGCAGGTGTGAAATTGGTGTGTGTGCGACAGTGAGTGTGTACAATATTGTGTGTGTGTAGCAATAGTGTGTGCGATAGTGAGCATGTGTACAACACTGAATGTCTGTATGCCATCGATAGTGAGTGTGTCATAGTGTAGGTGTTTAATAGTGTGTGTGTCTATAATAGTGAGCATGTGATGGTGAGTGCATGATAGTATGCATGTGTGATTGTGTGTGTGGAGAAGGTGAGGACTGCAGATGCTGGAGATCAGAGCTGAAAAATGTGTTGCTGGAAAAGTGCAGCAGGTCAGGCAGCATCCAAGGAGCAGGAGAATCGACGTTTCAGGAAGAAGGGTTTATGCCCGAAACATCGATTCTCCTGCTCCTTGGATGCTGCCTGACCTGATTGTGTGTGTGAGATAGTGAGCATGTGTGATAGTGAGTGTGTGCGTGCAGTACTGAGTGTGTATCTGTGATCATGAGTGTGTGATCGTGAATATGTGTAATAGTGAGTGTGGAATTGACAGTGTATGTGTCAGTATCAATGTATATGCGATAGCCAGTGTGTGTGTGTGTGATAGTGTGTATGTGTCTGTGTGTGTATGAGTGTGCATATGTGAATGTGTGAGAGAGAGATAATGTTTGTATTCTTGACATTGAAAAATTACATTGTCCTTCAGAGGTTCCCAAGAGACAGAGAGCTGACCCAGAAACAGCAGCAGTCCCTACCTGATTCAGAATAGCAGCAGTACACACCGAGTTCCTAACCAACCTACTTCACACACTCTTCAGCTGATGAGATTTTTCCTTTTCCGAGGCTATTCTTTTGTCTGATTTCAGCTTTAGCTGGAAGACATTTGTAGGTTAATATAAGGTTTGAGTATTTCTCCATAGGTCACACTCTGATGACTGAGGAGACAGACTGGACTATTAGTGTTTTGTCCATTTAATAAAGGGAAGGAATAATCTGAAATTAAAACAAAAAAAAGGCGCAGTGACACAAAACCTATCCAGTGCATGAGGAACATAAGCTCAGTGTTACTGTGAGGGTGAGGGGATTATAGAAAAGCCTGATAGTGATTTTGATGAACTCTTTGTATATCAACATTTGTGTTTATATCAGGGCAGGACATTCTGTCTTCTATCCTAACAATCTCCCAGACTCATCACTCAACCAGAACTTCCTTCTCGCATAATGTCAGTGGCAATAACTTGCATTTGAATAGTGTCAAAAACATGGTAAAACAAACCAAGGAGCTTCATGACAACATTGTCACAATTTGACACTGAGCCACATAAAAAGAAATTATAGCACACAGAAGCAATGTCTTAACAGTTGACAGTTGACAGCATCCTTCCACTGCCGATGTATTGCTGTGTCATCCCTGCTCCTAATGGTACCCATTAGACGTTTAATTTGTGATTATTATTCAATCCAAATTCTACCGCCTGCTGTGGTGGGATTTGAAAACAGGTCTCAAGAACATTCTTCAATTGTTTCTCTTCTTCATGCCGTGTCCAAACTTCATTGAGATGAGGATACAACAGGAAGACCTTTGCTGAGGACAGAAAATTCAGCATTGGACAGCTGAAGATCAGAAGGGATATTAAATAAATAGTAAATAAAGGGATAGTAAACAAGACTTAGGGTTAGGTGATGGAATGGAGGCAGAGGGAAGGTGATGAGAGGAGGGTTTTCCTATGCTGGTATAGCATTATCCAACCTTTTGTTCACTCACTTGTCTTCCTCTCTCTCTATCTTTCTGGGCTCTGTCTCCATTCAATGCTCACTCCCTTACCTGCCCGCAATCCCCCTCTCCCTATTGTCAACTTATATGCCACCTTTTTCTAGCTACTACCAATTCTGAAGAAGGGCCACTGGACCCAGAATGTTAACTCTGCTTTCTCTCCACAGATGCTGGTTTCTCCAGCAATTTCTGCTTTTATTCCCCAGGACATGACCTCAGTCTCTAGATTACAAGAAACAATACCACCAGGGCCATCACTTCACCCATTAGTGAATCTGAGAGGTTTTCTTTTCAGGTGATGTAGTTGTCACTAGTTAGACCAGTATTTATTGCCCATCCATAATTACCAGAGGATAGTTAAAAGTCAACCACATTGCTGTGGGTCTGGAGTCACATGGAGGCCAGACCAGGTAGGGATGAGATTTCTTTGAGCTGCCAGATGAAGTGGTGAATGCTGGTAGAATTGCAACATTTAAGAGGCATTTGGATGGGTATATGAATTGGAAGGGTTTGGAGGGATATGGGCCAGGTGCTGGCAGGTGGGACTGGATTGGGTTGGGATGCCTGGTCGGCATGGACGGGTTGGATTGAAGGGTCTGTTTCCATGCTATACATCTCTATGACTCTAAAGGACATTAATGAGCCAGATTTCTTTTCCTGACAATTAACAATGGTCACCATCAGACTCTTAATTCTGGATTTTTATTGAATTGAGGTTCCACCATCTGCCATTCAGGTCCCCAGAACATTACCTGGGTCTCTGGATTAATAGTTTAGCAATAATAACACGAGACTATCGCCTCCCCTTTTTATAAAGATTGATGACAGTTTCATTCTAACAGTCACACAAAGCTTTATATTATAAATTTTAATTAATTGATTTTAAATTCCAGTGGTGGCATGGTGGCTCAGTGTTTAGCACTGCTGCTTCTCAGTGGTTAGCACTGCTCCAGGAACTTGGGCTCAATTCTACTCTCGGGTAACTGCGTGGAGTTTGCGCATTCTCCCCATGTCGGTGTGGGTTTCTTACGGGTGCTCTGGTTTCCTCCCACAGTCCAAAGATGCGTCGGTTAGATGGATTGGCCACATTAAATTGCCCCATAGTGTCCAGGGAAGTGTAGGCTAGGTGGATTAGCCATGGGAAATGCAGAGTTATTGGGATAGGGTCAGGGAGGGGTGTGGCTGGGTGTTTTGCTTTTTGGAGGGTCGATGCAGACCTGATGGACCATATGATGTCTATTTGCACTGTAGGGGTTCTATCATTCTAGATGCCATGGTGGGCTTTCACCCTAGGATTGCTCGTGTGGTGAAATTATCGCATCAACACCAATTTCACTACTTTGTGGCAAGCACTATGTTCACTTAAGCTACACAAAACAGCCTTCCCAGCAATTGTAGACTGGATATTTGATCTTTGGTGGGTGCCATGGTATTGCTGTGTCAGTCCTGGCTCCATGAGTCACACACTCACCCAAGAAGAGGAACACAAGGTGTTTAATTCATACTCCAGAAACCCGAGCATAAACCCGCTGCAGCCAATGTCATGCAGTACTGAGGGGGCGCTTCCCCTCTGGAGGGGCAGCAATGCAGGTGATGTGTTCGATTGCTATCCAATCTGCCGCTACCCTGGGCGGCCAAGGAAATCCAGAAATACTCAGTCCTTTAACCAAGGTGGGTGATCAGGTCCAGTCTGTTGGGACCCCTCAGTTCCAGAGTCAAAAAGTGTGGTGCTGGAAAAGCACAGCCAGTCAGGCAGATTCCAAGGAGCATACCTGATGCAGGCCTCACGCTCGAAACTTTGACTCTCCTGCTGCCTGACCTGCTGTGCTTTTCCAATGCCACACTTTTTAACTCTCATCTCCAGCATCTGCACTCCTCACTTTCTCCTATCCCTCAGTATCTGCCAGACAGATTCTCTGGCTGTTCTCATATTGTTGTTTGTATGAGTTCACTGGGTGTAATCTGACTGCTGCATTAGAACAGTGAGTTTTTGTTTCACTGGAAAGCAGTTTGAGACGTCTTCCAACTGAGAGTAACACTGAGGGTGAGCTCATTGCTCCATACACCATCACTGTCTGTGTAACTCCACAATGGGTCGATGGTACCATTCACAAATTGTCGCGTCAAGTCTGAGATCATTGTGGCTGTAGGGGAAGCAAGTCAGTCCCTTTTTGTTCCTGAATATGGAAGGCACCAGATACCCCGGGAGCTACTGCTCTTACACAACATGCAATTAGACCAGAGAAGAGATGATTGTATAGACAGCTGGCTTGCTTTCCTCCAAGTGCTGTCTATTTTAATTATCATCTGTCATGCCTGCTTGCTTTCAGTTTAGCAATACATTCTTGTTATATTACCTTTGAATGGGTGGACAGGGAGGTGCAGTTAGTTAGCACACATGACATGGCTCTCCTTGGTCTATGCTTCAATTCAATTTCAACCATTGAGCTCGCTTCACTGTGCCTCGGTACACGTGACAATAAATTCAATTCAATTCACTCTACAAATGCATGAACAAGTTAGGAACAGGAGTAGGCCAATCAGCCACTTTAGCCTGCTCCATCATTTAATAAGGCCGTGGCTGATCTGATTTGTCTACAGTCCTGCCTATCCCAGTAACCTTTCACCCCTTTGTTTATCACCTTTGCCTTAGAGTAGCCATTGACCCAGCCTGCACTACTCTGTGGGAAAAGAGTTTCAAACACTCACGATTCTGAGTGGAGAAATTCCTCCTCACCTCCATCCTTTATTTCTAAATTATGTCCCAGAGTTCAAGTCTTTCCCACAACTGGAAGCATCCTTTTAGCATTAACCCTGCTCTGTTCTCTGGGTAGGCTTGACATATACCTCTCTAATGTGTCCACACCTTACAAAGTTATAGACTCTGTTACAACCTGGAGGTAGTGTTAGTTTCTTCCTCTTGGAGTCTTTCTATCATCTGCTTACAACATTATTTGAATAATTTTCTCCAAAGTTATATCTTCCTTCAACTGTGAAAACATCAAGAATTTCAAAATAATTCTGTCCCTTGTGAACACTGTTTTCAGAGCTCCACATTTACAGTCTGTCACTAATCTGTGCAGGTCATTAGTGAAATTGTCTATAAACTCTCCTGCAAACTGAACTCTTTTCAAGATTTTTATGTGTTCTTAAATTGAAGTAATCACCAAAAGCTTTTAGGTAAACTTCAACTGCATTTATTTGTATCTGTTAATGAAATCATCTACAGTTGGACCCATTGAATATAACAATGTATTCCCTTGCTCAGCTTCAGTCTTCGTGCTTGGTCTTGAGATATTACTGTATGTTAGGATCTGACCTACATTAAAGCCAAGCTTGTGTTCTCTATCGTTGTTTGCTGATCTTTAATCTGCTGAGGAATATTATGTCTTTCTTCCAATATTCTGATTAATCTTATTACTTTAAAACTATTTTCATTCTGTCACATTTCAACATTGCTGATCTTGAATTTTGTATTCTTGTAAAGATTGCTAGACATTGTTAAACAGCAGTATTGCGGTCTATCCTTTATTTGACTGCTTTACTAGCTCTGTATTTTCATAATACTGCAGTGAATTCTTCAACAAATTATAAATTGAATTACTGGCTACTGTGTAGTAACTTACTGCTTTCCACGTTGTTATATCTGTTTCTTGGTAACATTGTATTCAGTCACAGGATGTGGTCATCACCGTCTTGGCCAGCATTTCCTGCCCATCTCTAATTGCCCAGAGGGCAGTTAAGAGTCAAACACATCACTATGGGTCGGGAGTCACATATAGGTCAGATCAGATAAGGATGGCAGTTTCCTTCCCTTTTTCCCTGGAGTGCCTGGATCATGCTGCCAGAGGAAGGGGTGGAAGCAGACACAATAGCAGCATTCACGAAGCACCTGGACAAATACATGAATAGGAAGGGAATAGAGGGATACAGATCCTGTAAGTGAAGACAGTTTTAGTGTGGAAGGGTAAAATGTGTCAGTGCAGGCTTGGAGGGCTGAAGGGTCTGTTCCTGTGCTGTAATGTTCTTTGTTCTTGTTAACATTTGAATACTCGACTGATCAAGAAACTATTTATCTCAGCCTTAAATGTACTCAAGAACTGTCACCATTTCCTTGCCAGGTCTCTGTGGCAAGGAGTTTCAAAGACTCAAAACTTTCTGAGAGAAGCAATTCCTTCACATTTGGTACTCCTTTATTCTGAGAGGCCTTCTGGTCCTCAACTCTGCCGTGAGGGGAAACATACTCTCAACATTGACCCTGTCCAGCCCTTTAAGAATCCTAAATGTTTCAATGAGATCACCTTTCATTGTTCTAAACTCCAGAGAGTTGTGTCTCAACCTGTTTAATCTTTGCTCATCAGACAACCAGGGATCAACCTAGTGAATCTTCTCTGAACTACACCAAGGGAAATCATTAATTCCCCCCAACACAAATGCACATTGAAATAATGTTGTTAATTTGGTACAAGTTAGTAATCACATTCAGGAACAATATTGGCAAGTGAGACTGATTCTGATTGTGACAATCAGACTGATTCCTGTGATGACAGGACTGACATATGGAGACAGACTGGATCAGCAATGGCTATATTCCCTGGAGAAAGCGAGGACTGCAGATGCTGGCGATCAGAGTTGAGAGTGTGTTGCTGGTAAAGCACAGCAGGTCAGGCAGCATCCGAGGAGCAGGAGAATCAACGTTTCAGGCATCAGCCCTTCATCAGGAGTGAGGCTTGTGGGCCGGGGGGGCTGACAGATAAATGGGAGCGGGGTGGGGCTGGGGGGAAGGTAGCTGAGAATGGATTAGGTGGATGAAGGTGAGGCAGAAGATGATTGGTTCAGAGGGGGAAGTGATGGACAGGTCTGGAGGACGGTGCCAAGTTGGAGGCTTGGGACTGGGATAATGTGGGGGGGGGAGGGGAAATGAGTAAGCTTTTGAAATCCACATTGATCCCATGTGGTTGTAGGGTCCCAAGGCAGAATATGAGGCGTGCTTCCTCCAGACATGGGTGGTAACGGTTTGGTGGTGGAGGAGGATGTGGATGTGATGCCAATCAAATGGCTGCTTTGTCCTGGATGGTGTCAAAGTTCCTGAGTGTTGTTGGAGTTGCACCCATCCAGGCAAGTGGGGAGTATTTTAATCACATGACTCTGAAAAAGACCTGAAACGTTAACTCTGATTTCTCTCCACAGATGCTGCCAGACCAGCTGAGATTTCACGTTTGGTAGTTCTTTTGGTATTTTTATTTAGTATTCCATTACAGTGCCTTGTAGACAGTGGACAGGCTTTGGGGAGTCAGGAGATGAGTTACTCACTGCAGAATTCCTAGCCTCCGACCTGCTCTTGTAGCATATATATGGTGAGTCCAGTCGAATTTCTAGCCAGAAATAACCTCCAAGATGTTAATAATGGTAGATTCAGTGATGGTAACACCACTGAATGACAAGGGGTGGTGGGTAGATTGCCTCTCATTGGAGGTTTTCCTACCTTAAAAGTTATATTTTAATTTTTGATTTCCAACATCCACAGGATTTTCTTTTGAACTTCACGTGGCCCTATAACTCAGTTGTATGGTCACAGAGACAGCACAGAGACAGGCTCTTTGGCCCAAACTGGTTAATGCCAGCCAAAATGTCCCTCCACGCTAACCCCATTTCCCTGTACCTGGGCCATATCCTTCCAAACCTTTCCAATCGATGTGTTTGTCCATATGCCTTTTAAATGTTATTAATGTACCTGCCTCAACCACTTCCATTGGCAGCTCATTCCACATGCATACCACCCTCTGTGTAAAAAGGTTGCCCCTCAGGTTCCCTTTTATTCTTTCCCCTCTAACCTTAAACTGATGCCCTCTCATCTTCGATTTCACAACCTTGGAAAATATACTGAGTTTATTCACCCTATCCATGCCTCTCATGATCTTATACACCTCTATAAGATCCCACCTCATTCTCCTACGCTCTAAAGAAAAATGTCCTAGCTTATCCAACCTCTCCCTATAACTCAGACCATTGAACCATCCTTCCTATAGCAAGGTGACCAAAACTGAACATGAAACTCCAAGTACTGCCTCACCAACATCCTGTACAACTGCAACATAACTTCCCAACTTTTATACTCAATGCCCTGACTGATGAAGGCCAGTGTTCCAAAATTCTTCTTCACTGACCTGTCTAGTTGTGACTCTAGTTTAAGAGAACAAACACCTGAACTCCAAGATCCCTCTGTTCCACTACACTCCTTAAGGCCCTACCATTCATCATGAGACCCCTACCTTGATTTGACTTTCCAAACTGCAAGGCCTCACATTAATCTATATTAAACTCCATTTGCCATTTCTTGGTCCACTTGAAGTCAAAAGGTTGAGGGTTCATAGTTTCGCAAGGTCCCGGATAAAAAAACAAGACTTACATTCCAGTCACTGGGGAGTGCAGCACTGTCAGAGCTTCCTGAAACTAAGTAAGTCAGATTTTGTGATGAAAGGAAATTGCACCTGATTCTACAAATGGCCACGGTAGAGTGAACGGTGAAGACAGGCAATGGTTCATGGATAGACATTTGCCCAGGACAACAGTATCCTGCCCTCTTTCTCCTGCATGGAATCCTTTGTCATATCTGAAGACAGTACTGCCAGCTGTGCAGCACTCCTTCAGTACTGCAGCACTGGCCCATTCCAGGCCAGTTAAGAGTCAACCACATTGCTATGGGTCTGAAGTCACATGTAGCTCAGACCAGGTAAAAATGGTAGATTTCCTTCCCTAAAAGCCATTAGTGAACCAGGTAGGTTTTTATGAACAGTGGTTACATGGTCATCATGAAGCCAGTTTTCAACATATATCAAATTCAAATTGTATCATCTGCCATGGAATCTTTAGATTAGATTCCTTACAGTGTGGAAACAGGCCATTCAGCACAAGTCCACATCGACCCTCCAAAGAGCAACCCACCCAGACCCATTCCCCCTAACTAATGCACCTAACAGCATGGCCAGTCCACCTAACTTGCACATCTTTGGATTGTGGGAGGAAACCGGTGCACCTGGAGGAAATCTGCGCAGACATGGGGAGAATGTGCAAACTTCACACAGACAGTTGGCTTAGGCTGGAATCGAACCTGGGTCACTGATGCTGTGAGGCAGCAGTGCTAACCACTGAGCCACCGTGGCACACCATGTGGCAGAAGGGCATTTGGCCAATTGAGTACACACTGATCTTCAAAGAACAGCCCACCCAGATTCAACCACTCGCCTACCCTTGACAACCTCTGTTTACCATAGCGAATGCATCCAGCTTATACATCCCTGGACACTATGAACAATTTAGCATGGCCAATTCACCTAACCTGCACATCTTTGGACTTTGCCACGGTGGGATTTGATCTCATGCCCCAGATGACAAGCCACTGACATAACCACTGTGCCACCACCTCCCCCTACACTTCAAGACCCTGGACTGGGCTGTGGCACACATTCTCTGGTGGTGAGGCCAAGTGAGACACCCATTGTACCCACAGCCAGTCAGGATCCAGACAATCCCACATTCCTTTGGAATAATAAGAGATTGCCATCGCATCCAAAACCTTGCCTCTTCAGAGCCATGCGTTGGCTGCTTTTACAAAGAAGGTGAATATTCTGAAACTGAACTGCCTCAATGATGAAATTACTCAGACTGACAGCTCTCTCACAAACTCAGAGTGAGGCTGTTTAATTCATCACAGTCAGCCTGAAGCTAAAAAAAGCTAACGAGTCCAAGAATAAATTCAACTTACTTTCCAATGCAAAATGGAAAATATTGGAAATGTTATAAATCTGAAATACACACACAAAATGCGCATGGATGAGGCAGCATGTGTGGTGAGGGTGTTAATTAGGTGAATATTACATGCCCCTCATGGGTATTATATGAGTAGGGAATATGAGTGACTGTTGTCTTCTCCCACCCCCGGGGCTCATTCCCATGAACTTTGGGGGGTGGCAGAGTGCTGGAGGGAACATCAGATTCAACAGCTAACCCACCAGAGGGAGAAAAATAAATAAACGTCAAATGGAGCATGTTAAAATCCAATGGATGCGTTAGCTTCCAGCCATTTCCCTTCCAGGAAGGTTGGGGAATGGGGAGGGAGTTACAAATGGCTCATTCCTCCACAATTTTCAGGTCCACGTTCCAACTGAAAAATCCTTCCATCAAAGCTGGGAAGAGTTTGAAGTGGACTGGGTTTGAGGCAAGTACAACAGGAGGAGGGAGGAAAGAGGGCACGGGGAATATTCCCTGAAATGAAGTGTTTATTGTGGGAACCAGGTTGATGAGCAATAAGTGACCATGGGGAGGGGGACCCCAGAAGGAATAACCAGTGAAACCTGTTAACGACACACACTGCTCTGACCTGTTTTATATACTTTGGAACAGTGCTCCAGAACAACTACTCACTTCATTTCCCAGTGTTACTGGTTTTATTGCTGTTATTTTTTACTGTGAGTAGAGGAGAACACACAAGGCTGGGGTTTAAATAGACAGGGAAGAGTGGGCAACAGGCAGGGATGGGGGCAGCATAGAGACATACAGCACAGAAACAGATCCTTTGGTCCCAACTCATTCACACTAACCACGTTCGCAAACTGAACTGGTGCCACTTGTCTGCGTTTGGTCCATGTCCTTCCAAATCTTTCCTATCCCTGTACTTTTCCAGATGTCTTTTAATCATTGTAACTGCATCTACCACTTCCTCTGGTAGTTCATGCCCCACACTAACCACCCTCTGTGTGAAAAAATCACCCCCAGGCAGGTAGGGGAGAGGGTAGACAGACAAGGGAGGAGAAGAACCATTCAGGGGCGAGGGTGGACCAGGCAGGGTTGGGGAGAAACTCGCAGGGGTGGGGCATAGGAATGGGGAGGGTTTGCAGGCATATCCCAGCTCCCTTTGGATATGTTCCCCTGACTCTGGGAATGAGCCCTTTCCGGGCCTGCAGCAAGACTGGGTCAAACAAATCAAGTATGGCAGAACCTACCACCTCATCCTCCCCCTCACCCCCAGACTCCCCTCCCCCAGGTCATCCCCACCCAACCTTCAACCCAGATTTTACACTTTAAAGGCATCAATGGGTATGGGGAGAAAGTGGGAACATGGCAGTGAGTTGGATGATCAGCCATGATTATATTGAATGGTGCAACAGACTAGAAGGGCCGAATGGCCTACGACTGCTCTGATTTTCTATGTTTCTATGTTTCAATAAAGCAGACTGCACTGTGAACAGCAAATAATATGTATTAAACTGGACAAGAATCACTCTCTGGCTGATACTGTCTGAGATCATGGCACTGATGGTACAGTGAGCTATTGGAGAGGGAGGATGGTGTTACAGATGTGCTGTCAAAGGCCAGTACTGCTCTCCAGCTCCTTCTTTCTCTACGCTCCTCATTATCTGAGTGGGTAACACTGCAGCCTCTTTGGGTGACAAGGAGGATCTCTACAAAATGGAAAGGGTCCATTCGGCCCATTGAGTCTGCACCAATCCTCCAAAGAGTATGCGGCCCATACCCAACAATCCCCATCCCCATAACCCTGCATTTCCCTTGACTAACAAACACAGCCTGCACATCCCTGGACACTATGCATAAGGTGGGGGGAGGATAAATGAGGAAACTGGTGAAGTCCCTCCCAACCTTATCCCAGTTCCAACCTTCCAGCTCAACACCATCCCCATGACCTGTCCTACCTGTTAATCTTCCTTCCCACCTATCCGCTCCACCCTCCTCTCTGACCTATCACCTTTACCCCCACTTCCATCCATCTATTGCACTCTCAGATGCCTTCCCCCCCAGCCCTATCCCCCCCACCCCCCCCACCCCCCTCCCATTTATCTCTCCACCCTGCAGGCTCCCAGCATCAATCCTGATGAAGGGCTCTGGCCCGAAACGTTTATTCTCCTGTTCCTCAGATACTGCCTGACCTGCTGTGCTTTTCCAGCAACACACTCTCAACGCTGATCTCCGGCATCTGCAGACCTCACCTTCTCCCACCTGACTGTCATAAGTTGGTGCTGTAGAGTGGGGCTGAGAGAGTGCTTCACTGTCAGGAGTGTTCCCTTTTGGATAAAAACGTTAAAGTGAAGCTCTGTCTGCTTCCCAAGTGAAAATAAAAGATCCCACAGCACTGCTTCAAAGGCTAGCAGGTGTAATTTTCCACAGTGGCCTGGCCATTAATTAGCATTGAGCCAATATTGCTGAAATGTAAAAGGTCATATGGTTACTATCACCTCGTTGCTTGCAGGAAATTGATTGCCCTGTTTCCAACATTACAACTTCAAGAAAGCACGTCATTGGCTTTGGGATCACCTGAGGATGTGAACGGTGTCATATAAATGCAAGTCTTTTCCTACTCCTTGGTCCACACGGGGTAATCAGAAAAAGAACTGTCTTTGGTTTGTGAAATTTTACTTATCCAGCAAAAAGGCAAACACTCCCTTTCTAATTACTCTTCAATTCCTCGCACAATTTTTTCTGATCCAATATTTTACAGTCCCTCGTTAGCCCGTGTGAAGTCAGGAGAAATTGACAGTCAACTAAACGCCGCTGCCCTCAGGAAGCCAACCTTTAATGATTGTGTCTCTGCCAAACAACATCTCCCTCCAAGAATGAGTCACTGAAAAGAATTACTCAGAACAGCAAGGGGGTGTGATTAAAGAAAATCCACCCTGGGTCTGAGCAGCACATGAGCAGTGTTCTGGCAGAGCAGAAAGTAACACACCTCCAGAGGGAGCAGGTCATTTCACAACACAGCTCCCTCAGGAATCAAGTTTGTGTTTCACAAGTGAGGGAAGCAGAGAGGGGGAGAACAGGAGAGACCCAGAATTCTAAAGATCCCCGAGATTTCTCAAGGTGCCAATTTAACACTTGGTTTTTATAATGTCCCTAATGTCGCGGTCATTCATATAGCAGCACAGCAGGTTCTGACTGTTCTACTCTCACTCTCATTTTAACTTTACAGAACCCTGCAACAACAAAATATTGCATTGCATAGCGGCTTTGACATTGTAAAACACCCCAAAGTGGGTCACTGGTACTTGAATGAACTACATTTGACAGTGAGATTCATAATATATCAGAACAAACTCCCACAGTGGCTGCCAGAGAGAGGTCAGTTTTATGGAGAGTCTTAAAGGAGGATAGATTCTGAGAAGTTTGTGGAAGAAAGTCCAGAACATAAGGGCTCAGGCAGCAGCAGGAACAATCACTGATGGTGAAGTGACTACAATCAAATCAGGATGTTGAGGTGCTGGTGTTGGACTGGGTTGATGAGAGTCAGAAGCCACACAACACTAGATTATAATCCAACCGGTTTATTTGAAATCATGAGCTTTCAGAGCGCTGCTCCTTTGTCAGGTGAAGTGGAGGGAAGCACACAGGCACAGAGTATATATGGACGGAGAGGTAATGGCAAGATAATTCCAAGTAATTAAGAGTGTCCACAGATAGGTACAAATAGTGTGAATAGATCAAATCAAATCAAAATAACTGAATCAAGGAGGTGCACCAAGATTCCGGGCTGTGTAGGTGCTGAAGGAGGACATGGAGATTGAGAAGGGTGGAGGTCATGGAGGGAGTTGAGAATACTAAAGCCAAGCCATGTTTTTACTGAGTGACATAATAAGGACCATTGTGTTTCACAGCCAGCAGTAATCCCAGGCAAAATTAATGGGATGACCTGTCCTCTCTTTACTGCTTGTCAGGGCAATGGCTGAGTGATGGTATCACTAAATTATCCAGAAACCGAGTTGATATTTTAGGAAACCCACAATGGCAGCTGGTGGAATTTAAGTTTGATAAAAATCTGAAATTAAGAGTCTGATGATGACCACCAAACTGCTGTTAGTTGTCATTAAACCCATCTGTTCACTAATGTCCTTCAGGGAAGGAAATCTGCCATCCTTGCCTGGTCTGGCCTACATCAATCTGATTGACGAGTGGTTGTTCTCTGGGCAATTAGGAATGGACACTGGCCAATGATGTCCCCACATCCCATAAATAAAGTTTTCAACAATTATTTATATTTTCAACAACATTTGACATACACTTTATGACACAAAACTGGCCTTGAATGAGACATGGCCATTATTCCCAGAAATACTGGCAGATTCCAGTAAAGTTGTAACTGACCTTTTAACCCTTTTCCTTGTCTATTTTTCAAAGCAGAAAATGTAAAATGTGTCTGAACTTTGTGACATAATCAGCAGGGCAGCTTGTTGGTGAACAGGGTGTCATCAAACCCTTGTTCTTTCAAGATATTCTCTCTCTTTGTTTGAAGTTTCTTTGATACTTTAAGGTGTTATATCCCATTGGAGGTCCCACACAGACCTTTCACCGGACACCTACCGAATTTACATCTGCATTCATTTGTCATTGCAACAGTTCTATTTGCAAAAGTCCATTTCGGAATTAATGGTTAATAACACCTCTAAAATATCAGGGTCTCAAACTGTAATCAGAACACCTTTCCTGCTGGAAAAATGATAGTCTCCCTGCTTTTGAGCCAGGAGGTCTGTGCTCAAGTCTCACCTGCTCCAGAGATTTATGTTTAACATTCCTGATTCTTGTTAGTTGAGCTTTGTGAAAGAACTCGCATTAAATCCAGAGAACATTGCTGCATCAACAGTACAAGTCATAGAACACTGTGATTCATGGCGTCCTAGAATCTCAGTGCAGAAGGAGGCCATTTGCTCCATTGTGCCAATGCTGGCTCTTTGAGTGTAAGGCTTTCCAACTCCCCTGGCTCTCTCCTCATGTTTTCATGCTTCGAATATTTATTCAATTCCCTTTTGAAAATTATAACTGCTTTCACCATCCTTTTGGAGGCAACAATTTGCAATGTGAAAAATATCCCCAAATCTCTTATGATTCTCTGATCATCTGGTTTCTGACTCTCTTGTCATTTTGACAGTTTTCCCCTATATCCTCTCTCATCACCAATTTAATCCATATCATGTCCAACCTCCTCTTACATTTAATCTCCTAATGTCCCAAAGCTTGTCCACCATCTACAAGGCACAAGTCAGGAGGGGGATGCAATCTCCCCACTTGTCTGGATCAGTACAGTTCCAACAACACTCAATAAATTTGACACCATCCAGGATAAAGTAGTCAGTTTGATTGGCACCCCATCCACCACCTTCAACGTTCACTTCCCTATCACTAGTGGCACATAGTAGCGGCAGTATGTACCATCTACAAGATGCACTGCAGAAATTTACCAAAGATCCTCAGGTAACACCTTCCAAATTCATGACCTCTTCCGTCTAGAAGACAAAAGCAGCAAATACATGGGAACACCACCACTAGGTTCCCCTCCAACCCTCTCACCATCCTCGTCTTGGGAATATATCACTATTCCTTCACTGTCACTGGGTCAAAATCCTGTAACTCTTTGGAGGGTTGGTGCAAATGGTCCCTTTCTGCAGTGTAGAGTCATAGAGCATGAAAACAGACTCTTTGGTCCAACTTGTCCATGCTGGGGTTTCAGAAAATAAACTGAATCCATTAGCCTGTGTTTGGCACATATCCCTCTAACCTTTCCTGTTCGTGCATCTGTCCAACTGTTTTTTTTAAATGTTGTATCTATATCTGCATCTACCCTCTTTGTGACAAAGTTGTCCCTTTCATCTTAAACCTATGCCCTCTAGTTTGAACTCCCTTACTGTAGGAAAAAGACCTTGGCTATTCACCTTATCCATGCCCTCGTGATTTTATAAACCTCTACAATGTCAACCCTCAACTTCCAACACTCCATTAAAAAACGTCACCTACAAACAGACCCCACCACCAGGGATATATTTCCCTCCCCACTCCTATCCGCTTTCTGCAAAGACCATTCTCTCCATGACTACCTGGTCAGGTCCACGCCCCCCAACATCCCACCCTCCCTTCCTGGCACCCTCCCCTGCCACCACAGGAATTGCAAAACCTGCGCCCACACCTCCTCCCTCACCTCTATCCAAGGCCCCAAAGGAGCCTTCCACATCCATCAAAGTTTTACCTGCACATCCACCAATATCATTTATTGTATCCGTTGCTCCCGATACAGTCTCCTCTACATTGGGGAGACTGGACGCCTTCTGCAGAGCCCTTTATGGAACATCTTCGGGACACCCGCACCAATCAACCACACCGCCCTGTGGCCCAACATTTCAACTCCCCCTCCCACTCTGCAGAGGGCATGCAGGTCCTGGGCCTCCTTCACTGCCGCTCCCTCACCACCAGACGCCTGGAGGACGAACACCTCATCTTCCACCTCGGAACACTTCAACCCCAGGGCATCAATGTGGACTTCACCAGTTTCCTCACTTCCCCTCCCCCCCACCTTACCCCAGTTCCAACTTTCCAGCTCAACACCATCCTCATGACCTGTCCTACCCTTCCCACCTATCCGCTCCACCCTCCTCTCCGACCTATCACCTTCCTCCCACCCCCATCCACCTATTACACTCTCAGCTACCTTCTCCCCAGCCCTACACCACCTCCCCCTCCCATTTAACTCTCCACCCCAGAGGCTCCCAGTCTTTTTCCTGATGAAGGGCTTTTGCCCCAAAACATCACTTTTCCTGCTCCTTGGATGCTGCCTGACCGACTGTGCCTTTCCAGCATCACTCTAATCTTGACACTAAAAAAAGTCCCAGCCTATCCAGCCTCTTCATATAACTCAAACCCTCCAGTCTCAGTAATATCCTTGTCAGTCTTTTCTGCACCCTTTCCAATTTAAAGTAGGGATTCTATGGTTATATGAGCTCATGATCTTCTGAGTCAGAGCCAAATCTGGCACTTACACATCATAGGACATGACCCCGTGTACCGAGTTTTTGAATTTTCTGCCAAAGAAATATGTCAATATTCTGCAATCATTGTCAGTTCTTATTTATCTCATCTGATCAGCTCCAATTATCACATGTAACATGGGAACATGGTAAGACTGTTCTATGTTTAATCTTGGATTTCTCTTTTCTGTGCGTTCTCTCTCTCTTTTTCGTGCGTACACACACATTAAGAGACAGGAATTGCTCTGGCCCCTGGGAAAGGTTCATGAAAGAATGCAAAAAATGGAGGAACAAGAGGAGGTCATTCAGCCCCTCAAACATATTCTACAGCTATTTGATTTTGTTGTGCCTGATCTCCATCAAGCTGCACTCGAATGCCTGGTTTCCATGTCTAACAGAGCAGATTGAGCCATGACCCCAATACCTGCCTCTCAATTTGCTTTTCTTTGGTTCTTCCATAAACACAGGCAGGATTTCAAGCAGAACACCAGCTGGTATTAAATTCTGCCTCACACATTAAATTTCATGAAGTGTCAGATTGGTTCCAAAATAGCCATGGAAATTGATTGCGTGGTTGGGATTCGGGGAGCAGTGTGAAGTCTAAAAATTGTTCCGGATTTATTGCATTAATTCCCACTTGGTGTTAGGAGCACTTAGAAAATAATTCTGGGTAGGGGTCTGTATACTTTAAAAGCTGAGGAATAAAGACAAATTTCATCAGAACCACTGATTTTAAATCTGTGAGTATTCTTAGCTCCTCTCCAACTAATACTGAGAGGATTGGGGCATTCTGCATGTTATCAGGGTGGCATGGTGGCACAGTGGTTAGCACTACTGCCTCACAGTGCCAGGGACCTAGGTTCGATTTCAGCCTTGGGCAACTGTCTATGTGGAGTTTGCACATTCTCCCCGTGTCTGTGTGGGTTTCCTTCGGGTGCTCCGGTTTCCGCCCACAACCTGAAGATGTGTAGGTTAGGGTGAACTGACCTCGCTAAATTGCGCGCAGTGTTCAGGGATGTGTAGGTTAGGTGAATTGGCCTTGCTAAGTTGCCCATAGTGTTCAGGGATGTGTAGGTTAGGTGGATTGACCTTGCTAAGTTGCCCATAGTGTTCAGGGATGTGTAGGTTAGCGTGAATTGGCCTTGCTAAATAACCCATAGTGTTCAGGGATGTGCAGGTTGGGTGAATTGGCCTTGCTAAATAACCCATAGTGTTCAGGGATGTGCAGGTTAGGTGAATTGGCCTTGCTAAGTTGCCCATAGTGTTCAGGGATGTGCAGGTTGGGTGAATTGGCCTTGCTAAATAACCCATAGTGTTCAGGGATGTGTAGGTTAGGTGAATTGGCCTTGCTAAGTTGCCCATAGTGTTCAGGGATGTGTAGGTTAGCGTGAATTGGCCTTGCTAAATAACCCATAGTGTTCAGGGATGCGCAGGTTGGGTGAATTGGCCTTGCTAAATAACCCATAGTGTTCAGGGATGTGCAGGTTAGGTGAATTGGCCTTGCTAAATTGCCCATAATGTTCAGGGATGTGTAGGTTAGGGTGAAGTGGCCTTGTTAAATTACCCATAGTGTTCAGGGATTTCTAGGTTGGGTGAATTGGCCTTGTTAATTGCCCGTAGTGTTCAGGGATGTGTAGGTCAGGTGAACTGGCCATGCTAAATTGCCCACAGTGTTCAGGGATGTGTAGGTTAGGTGAATTGGCCTTACTAAATTACCCATAGTGTTCAGGGATGTGCAGGTTAGGTGAATTGGCCTTACTAAATTACCCATAGTGTTCAGGGCTGTGCAGGTTAGGTGAATTGGCCTTGCTAAATTGCCCATAGTGTTCAGTGATGTGTAGTTTAGGTGCATTCGTCAGGGGTAAAAAGAGTTTGGTGAATGGGTCTGGATGGGTTACTTTTTGGAGGGTAGGTGTGGACTTGTGTGTCGAAGGGCCTGTTTCCACGCTGTCGGGAATCTACTTCTAAAAATCTTCCAGGGCCATGGCAATCCATTGTGTAGTCAATGCACCCACAGAAATGGGACCACCTCCTGTTAGCCACATCATAATAGGGCTCCTTGGGGGAGTTGTGGGGGCTGGGGACTGTAATTAGAGAAAGAGCTAATCCAAAAAGCATCTTTCACAGCCGCAGGGAGCTACAGAGGACATAACAGTCATTAAAACCTTTTTGAAGGGGAGTCAGTCCTGTACTGTAGGCATCCAAGTAAGGCAGCCAAGTCAGGGACAGCAAGATCTTGCACGCAGCAATGTGATCAGGTGGACAGTTGATCCAATTATAGCGTTTGCTGCTGGACAATGTTCACAAGGACACCAGAAACCTCCCCTGCTATTTTTTTGAATGAAGTTTATAGGATATTTTACCAGCACCGTGGTGATAATAGTAATGTAGAAAATCACCAAAGATCCTTAGACAGCACCTTCCAGTATCACAAACACTTCCATCTAGAAAGACAAGGGCAGCAGATGCATGGGAACACCACCCCTTGCAAATTCCCCTCCAAGCCACTCACCATCCTGACTTGAAAATATATCTCCATTCCTTCACTGTCCTTGGGTCAACATCCTGGAACTCCATTTCTCAGAGCATTGAGTCAGAAACTCATACAGCATGGAAACACACCCTTCAGTCCAACTTGTTCATGCTGACTAGGTTTCCCAAACTAAACTAATCGGTCCCATTTGCCTGTGTTTGGCCCATATCTCTCTCAACCTTTCTTATTCATGTACTTGTCCAATGTTTTTTAAATGTTGTCAACGTACCCACACCTATCACTTCCTCTTGCAATTCATACCATCCATGAACCATTCTGTGTGTGAAAACATTGCCTCTCAGGTCCCTTTTGAATGTTTCCCCTGTTCACCTTAAAATGATGCCCTCTAGTTTTGGACTGCCCTACCTTATAGAAAAGACCTTAAAAAATTCACCTTATCTTGTCCCAATTATTTTATAATTCTCTACAAGGTCACCCCCAAACCTCATATGCTCCAGTGATAAGTATCTCAACCCCATGGCATGGTGGCACAGTGGTTAGCACTGCTGCCTCACAGCACCAGGGTCCCAGGTTCAATTCCAGCTTCGGGTGGCTGCCTGTGTGGAGTTTGCACATTCTTCCCATGTCTGAGTGGGTTCCCTCCAGGTGCTCTGGTTTCCTCCCACAATCCAAAGATGTGCAGATTACATGAATTGGCCATGCTAAATTGCCTGTAGTGTTTGGTGCATTAGTTAGGGGAATTGGGTTGGTGTGGACTTGTTGGGCTGGAGGGCCTGTTTCCACACTATAGGGAATCTAATTTCTTTATAACTGAAATCCTACAGTCCCAATAAGATCCTTGTAAATCTTTTGTGCACCTTTTCTAATTTATTAATATCCTTCCCGTAGCCAGGGACCAGAATTGTACACAGTATTCCAAAAGTGCCTCACCAATGTCCTATACATCCACAACATGCCTTCCCAACTCTTATACTCAAAGGTCTCAGCAATGAAGGTGATGTGTTAAATGCCTTCTGAACCACCTTGTCTATCTGTGATGCCATTTTGAAAGAACGATGTGCCTGAACCCCTTGATCTCTCTGTGCGACAACCCCACCCAAGGCCCTACCATTAAATGTGTAAGTCTTGCCCTTGTTTGTCTTAACAAAATGCAACACCTCACATTTATCCAAATTAAACTCCATCTGCTACTCTTCAAACCATTGGACCAAGATCTCTTTACAATCTTAGATATCTTCTTCACTGTCTACTACACCACCAACTTTGGTGTCATCTGCAAACTCACTAACCATGCTTCCTATATTCTCATCCAAATCATTTATATAAATGACAATCAACAGTGGACCCAGCACCGACCCCTGCGGAACCCTGCTGGTCACCGGTTTCCGGTCGGTAAAACAGCCCTCCACCACCACCCTCTGTCTCCTACGGTCAAGGCAATTTTGCATCCAGTTGGCTAGCTTTCTCTGGATCCCATGTGATCTAACCTTACAGACCAAGATTAGTGTGGTGCTGGAAATGCACAGCAGGTCAGGCAGCATCCGAGGAGCAGGAAAATCGACGTTTCGGGCAGGAGCCCTTCATCAAGATTGCCCGAAATGTTGATTTTCCTGCTCCTCGGATGCTGCCTGACTTGCTGTGCATTTCCAGCACCACTCTAATCTTAACTCTAATCGCCAGCATTTGCAGTCCTCACTGTTGCCTAACCTTACGGACCAGTCTACCATGTGGAGTATTGTCAAAGGCCTTCCTCAAGTCCATGTAGACAATGTCTACCACTCTGCCCTTATTTTACCCTGCCACTGATATGAGACTGACTGCGATATAATTCCCTGTTTATTCTCCCCCACCTTTCTTGAAATGTGGAACCGCATCAGCTGTTCTCCAATCCTCCAACACTCCCCTGCGGCTAAAGATAGTTTAAAACTTTGGCCCCTGTAATTTCCTCCCTCATCTCCCACAACAACCTGGGATACAACCCAGCTGAATCTGGGGATTCGTCCACTTTATATATATGCAATACCTCCTTACTTCTTACATCAATCTGCTCAAGAACTTGGCTGTCCATCTTCTTGAATTCTGCACTTGCATCCTCCTTTGCCCAAATGAAAACAGATGTGAAATATTAATTTAACACTCTACCAACATCCTGCAGCTTCACACAATACAGACTGACCCCTTGGTGATTATGATGTCCTTTATTATTCTCTTCCCATTGATATACTTGTAAAATATCCTAGAATTCTCCCTAATCTTGCCTGACAGCATTTTCTGCAATAGTTGGATTTCACCCAGAACATTGGCACAACAATGACATCTCAAGTTCCTTCCAAATCTCCAATGCATAAAGCAGGGATGAATGCAAGCCCTGACTTTCTTCAACATGTCCTGCAGCAGAAAACGTAAGACACTGACAGAGTTTATGCACACTCCCAGCCTGATAGACGTCATTTAAGCTCTGAAGAAAAGTTAAACTGAAAAAAATGTTAATTCTGTTTCTCTCTCCACAGACCCTGCTGATTTCATTCAGGACTTCACTCGTTTGCTGAATTATTTTCAAAATCTGGTAACTTTCAACTCACACAAAGGCATAAGAAAAACTCATCCATACTGAGGCACTTTTAGAGAGTCAGCACTGAGGGAGTGCTGCACTGTCGGAGAGTCAGTGCTGAGGGAGTGCTGCACTGTCGGAGGGGTCATTGCTGAGGGAGTGCCGCACTGTCGGAGGGTCTGTGCTGAGAAAGTGCCGCACTGTCGGAGGGTCTGTGCTGAGGGAATGCTGTACTGTCAGAGGGTCAGTGCTGAGTGAGTGCTGCACTGTCGGAGAGTCAGTGCTGAAGGAGTGCCACACTGTCGGAGAGTCAGTGCTGAGGGAGTGCTGCACTGTCAGAGAGTCAGTGCTGAAGGAGTGCCACACTGTCGGAGAGTCAGTGCTGAGGGAGGGCCGCACTGTCGAAGGTCTGTGCTGAGGGATTGCTGAACTGTTGGAGGGTCAGTGCTGAGGGAATGCCATACTGTTGGAGAGTCAGTGCTGAGGGAGTGCTGCACTGTCAGACAGTCAGTGCTGAGGGAGTGCCACACTGTCGGAGAGTCAATGCTGAGGGAGTGCTGCACTGTAGGAGGGTCAGTGCTGAGGGAGTGCCGCACTGTCGGAGGGTCTGTGCTGAGGGAATGCTGTACTGTCAGAGGGTCAGTGCTGAGTGAGTGCCGCACTGTCAGAAAGTCAGTGCTGAAGGAATGCTGCACTGTCAGAGGGTCAGTGCTGAGGGAGTGCCGCACTGTCGGAGAGTCAGTGCTGAGGGAGTGCTGCACTGTCAGACAGTCAGTGCTGAGGGAGGGCCGCACTGTCGAAGGTCTGTGCTGAGGGATTGCTGAACTGTTGGAGGGTCAGTGCTGAGTGAGTGCTGCACTGTCGGAGGGTCAGTGCTGAAGGAATGCTGCACTGTCAGAGGGTCAGTGCTGAGGGAGTGCCACACTGTCAGAGAGTCAATGCTGAGGGAGTGCTGCACTGTCAGAAGGTCAGTGCTGAAGGAATGCTGCACTGTCAGAGGGTCAGCGCTGAGCGAGTGCTGCACTGTTGGAGAGTCAGTGCTGAAGGAGTGCCACACTGTCGGAGAGTCAGTGCTGAGGGAGGGCCGCACTGTCGAAGGTCTGTGCTGAGGGATTGCTGAACGGTTGGAGGGTCAGTGCTGAGGGAATGCTGCACTGTCGGAGGGTCAGTGCTGAGGGAGTGCCACACTGTCGGAGAGTCAATGCTGAGGGAGTCCTGCACTGTCGGAGGGTCTGTGCTGAGGGAGTGCCACACTGTCGGAGGGTCTGTGCTGAGGGAGTGCCACACTGTCGGAGAGTCAGTGCTGAGGGAGTGCCGCACTGTCGGAGAGTCAGTGCTGAGGGAGTGCTGCACTGTCGGAGGGTCAGTGCTGAGAAAGTGCTGCACTGTCGGAGGGTCAGCGCTGAGGGAGTGCTACACTGTAGGGGGGTCAGTGCTGATGGAGTGCTGCACTGTAGGAGGGTCAGTGCTGATGGAGTGCTGCACTGTAAGAGGGTCAGTGCTGAGGGAGTGCTGCACTGTGGGAAGGTTAGTGCTGAGGGAGTGCCACACTGTCGGAGAGTCAGTGCTGAGGGAGTGCCGCACTGTCGGGGAGTCAGTGCTGAGGGAGTGCTGCACTGTCGGAGGGTCAGTGCTGATAAAGTGGCACACTGTCGAGGGTCTGTGCTGAGGGAATGCCGCACTGTTGGAGGGTCAGTGCTGAGGGAGTGCTGCACTGTAGGTGGGTCAATGCTGAGGGATTGCCACACTGTTGGTGAGTCAGTGCTGAGGGAGTGCCGTAATGATGGAGGGTCAGTGCTGAGGGAATATTGCATGTCAGGGGGTCAGTAGAAGGGGAGTGCTGCACTGTTGGAAGGAATGGCATTATGTTCAATTATATTGTTGATGGTTTGCTACACTGTCAGAGAATTAGAATTAGAAGAATTAGGTTTGTAAAAATCTACAATGTCGCCAACACATGGCACCATCTTAGGTATAAAGTGTCCATGTACAAATCTTAGGCACAAAAAATAGAGAAAATAAAGAAAAGAGTTACACTACATTTCAGATATACGTAGAACAAGTATAAGAGGGAATTTTATTTAAGTCAGTATTGAGGAGTGGTGCTATGTGTATCTATTTTTGATGAGATAATATTTCCTGTTTCAGGTCCATCATTTTCATTGCCTAGAGGATACTTGGAAGGAACAGAAAAATACAATGATGTTACCTGAAGATGACTGAACATTGCTGTGTGATGGTTACATTACTAATTTTATGTTCCTTAATATCTGCACTAATAAATTTGAGAACGTGAGCGTTAATCTCACAGCAGTTGGAGAATTTGAATTTAATTCCAGTGAGAACAAACTGGCATCAGTTCGTGTCAGATTGTCATAAAAATCCATCTGCTTCCTGCATGTTTTCCGTGGAAGTAAATCTGCCATCTTTGCCCAGTCTGGGTTTAGATTCCAATCGCACAACAATTTAAATGACACTTAACATCCCACTCCGTTGTCAGGGAAACGAGGGATGTGCAATAAACTCCAGTCAAGCCCATATCTGACAATAAGCAAATAAAAATGTGAAATCATCACAACTCTAAGTATACGTCAGGCACTGCTCAGATCTGCTGACTCATATTTTCATACGTTGAAAAAGCTAATCTTTCTGCATTAACAATATGTTTTATCAGTTTTATTTTTCCTAATAAGCTGCTGCAAATGGCAAACACATCACATTTATTTCATTTAGAATCCATGGGTCTCAGGCTCTGTGAGGAAGAGAAATAAATGTTTTGCACTTTGAGTCATCAAGCTTTTACATCACACAAAGCGGCCCTTCAACCCATCATGTCTATACTGGTCCTCAAACATCCATTTGTACTCATCCTATTTCCCAGCGCTTGACCTGTAGCCTTGTATTTGTGTAAATACTTAGACTCATCGAGTCATTCAGCACAGAAACAGCCCCTCCGGTCCATCCAATCTGCTCCGACCATGTTCCCAAACTACCTGCATTTGCCCTGTATCCCTCCAATGTATGTACTTATCCAAATGCTGTTGAAATGTTGTAAATGTACCCCCTCCATCACATCCTTTAGCAGCCCATTCCACACACAAACCACTCTCTGTGTAAAAAGGTTCCCCCTCAATACCTTTTTAAATCTTTCTCTTCTCACCTCAGAACTGTACTCCCTCATTTTGTCATGAACCTGGCCTGGTGAAAAGACCTTTGCTATTGACCTTATCTAGTGCCCCCCCTCATGATTTTATAAACCTTTACAAGGTCTCCCCTCAACCTCCTACACTCACGTTCTGCACTGTAAGTGGGGCATCATGCCTTGGAATAAACAGCAACATCTCACGCGCAACAAACATTATGCTGGTTTAATGATTTATTATCTGTATTAGACAAAGATTTGTAAGATTTAGAATTAGTCACTAGCTATGGGAATATGGATAGCCTCGTGAATTGATTCTTGCATCAACACAGGTTAATGTTTTAAATGTCTTGAGGATTCCCACCCCTTTTTATTTCTTTGTGTTTCTAAATTTTTTCCCCTAAGGGTTTATATCTAAGAATCTGTACTTAGGTATTTTTTACCAAAGATGGTGCTATAAATGGTGATTTATAAACTTTTCACTGTATTCATTTGTCTACATGTGACCGTAAAGCTAATTCGAATTTGAATTCTACCATTCTTTTAATTTTCCAGAGACCCACACCACTTTGTGAAAATTTATTTCCTTAAGTCCTGTCTAAATGTCCTGCTGTTTACCTTAAAACTGTTCCTCCAGATTGTTGAATCATTTACGAATAGGAAATGGTTCTCCCTATCTACTCTCTCCATGCCCCTCAGAACTTTATACACTTCAAACAGCCTACTCTGTTCGAAGGAAAACATCCCCTGCCGATCAACCTCTCTTCATCACTAAATCACTCCATCCAAAGCAATATCCTGGTGAATCTCCTCTGCATGCCCTCCAGTGCAATTTCATCTTTTATATAATGCATAGAACGTACAACATAGAACAATACAGCACAGATCAGACCCTTCGGCCCTCGATGTTGCACCAACCTGTGTACCAATCTAAGCCCACCCCACTACACTATCCCAACATGATCCATGGTATTATCCAAAGATTGTTTAAATGCCCCTAATATGGCTGAATTAACTACATTGGCAGGCAGAACATTCCACGCCCTTACCACTCCCTGAGTGAAGAATCTGCCTCTGACATCTGTCTTAAATCAATTTGTAGTTATGCCCCCTCGTACACGCTGACATCATCATCCGAGGAAAAAGACTCTCACTGTCTACCCTATCTAATCCTCTGATCATCTTGTATGTCTCTATCAAATCCCCTCTTAGCCTTCTTCTCTCCAATGCAGTGACCAGACAGCACACAGTACTCCAGCAGTGGCCTAACTAACTTTATATACAGCTCCAACATAACTTTCTTGTTCCTGTATTTAAAGCCTTGATGGATAGAGGCAGATATCCCACATGCTTTTGTAACCACATCATCGACTTGTCCTATCTGCTTCCTTCAAGGATGTATGGGCATGCACAGCGAGGGCCTTCTAATCCTCTCTATTTCCAAGGATTCAATGTGTACTCCCTTTCCTTGTTAGTCCTTCCAAGCTACATTGCCTCCCACTTTTCAAGACCTTCATCCACCTATCGCATTCCCAGGTACCGTCCCCCCAGCCCCACCCCTCCCCCATTTATTTCTCAGCACACTTGCCCACCACCTGACATTCCTGATGAATCAACTCTTCTGATCCTTGGATGCTGCCTGATCGGTTGTGCTTTTCCAGTGGCACACTTTTTCACTCTCTATCATTCTGTAGTCTAAGGCTTTCCTTCTCATTATTTAGCATGCTATCAGTTTTGGTGTCAACCACAAACTTATTGATCACAGCTCCTACATTCACACCTTTGTAATCAGGTAGAAATATCATCTTATTATTATTAGCACAATGACCTCCAGAGTAGTAACCAGGAAATATCTTTATGATGATCTGCATTTTCAGATGAGAGAATATCATGTGATGAACACACAGGAACAGGTCCAACAGCAATGACAACTATAAGGCTTTAATCAGTGTTTGCTGATTCCACAACCTTCAGCAACGGAGAGAATGGCAAATGGGAAAATTTATCTCCACACACTTTCAGACCCACTCAAATGACGGGTGACATCATACACAAAGCCCACACTGTGGGTGTGCACAGGGGAAGCAGGTGCAAGTTTGAAGTAGGGTTCAGCAGGGGGGGGGAGTGAGGACCGGGAGGGAGTGGGGGCAACCAGGTGGGGAGTGACAACTGGGGAAAGGGAGGGTAATGAGGTAAGGAGTGAAGCGAAGGGAGAGTAACCCTGGGGCCTGGATCAAAACAAAACAAACCATAGCAGCTCAGAATTCAGAGTTATTTCAACTTAGAAGGGAGCCATTTGGCTAATCACCCCTGCACTGATACTGTTATCTCGTGTCAAACTCCTGCCTTTTCCCAATGCCCTATACCCTATTTCCATCCAAATAATTATCCAATGCTTCAAAAACATCTGTCTCCTCCACATTTCCAGGCATTGTATCCCATACCCTGACATTTCACTGAGTGAAAAAGTCTTTTTCTCACGCCTCCCGCTTTCTTCTTGTGCACATCACTTTAAATCTATGCCTTCTTGTTCTTGTTCCTTTTAAAAGTGAAAACAGTACTCTGTCCAGCCCGCTCATGATTTTGAAAACCTAGAACATAGAAAAGTACAGCACAGAACAGGCCCTTTGGCCCACGATGTTGTGCTGAGGTTTAATCCTAATGTAAAATATAGTAACTTAACCTACTCACCCCTCAACTCACTGCTCTCCATGTGCATGTCCAGCAGTCGCTTAAATGTCCCCAATGACTCTGCTTCCACCACCACCGCTGGCAACGCATTCCATACATTCACAACTCTCTGCATAAAGAACCTACCTCTGATGTCCCCTCTATACCTTTCTCCTCATATCTTAAAATGATGACCCCTCATGGCAGTCAATCCTGCCCTGGGGAAAAGTTAGTGGCTATCAATTCTATCCATGCCTCTCATTACCCTGTATACCTCGATCCGGTTGCCTCTCTTCCTCCATCTCTTCAAAGACAAAAGTCCAAGCTCAGTCAACCTCTCTTTGTAAGGCAAGCCCTTCAGTCCAGGCAGCATCCTGGTAACCTTCTTTGCACCCTCTCCAAAGCCTCCATATCTTTCCAATAATAGGGCGACCAGAACTGGACATAATATTCCAAGTCTCACCAGGGACTTGTAGAGCTGCAGCAAAACCTTGCAGATCTTAAATGAAAGCCAAAACACTTCAGTGAACCCTATCCACTTCGGTGGCAACTTTGAGGGATCTATGCACTTGAACACCAAGATACCTCTGTTTCTCCACACTGCCAAGAATCCTGTCTTTAAGCCTATATTCAGCATTTGAGTTTGACCTTCCAAAATGCATCACTTCGCCTTTATCCAGGTTGAACTCCATCTGCCATTTCTCAGCCCAGCTCTGCATCCTGTCTATGTCACGCTGCAGCCTGCAGTAGCCCTCGATACTATCGACTACACCTCCAACCTTTGTGTCATCAGCAAATTTTTTAACACACCCCTCGACCTCCTCATCCAAGTTATTTATAAAAACTAAAAAGAGCAGAGGCCCAAGAACAGAGCCCTGCGGGACCCCACTCAACACTGACCTCCAGGCAGAATACTTTCCATCTACAACCACTCTCTGCCTTCTGTCAGCCAACCCATTTTGAATCCAGAGAGATAAATCTCCCTGTATCCCATACCTCCTGACTTTATGAATGAGCTTACCATGGGGAACCTTATCAAATGCCTTGCTGAAGTCCATATACACAACATACACAATGTCAACCTGTCTTGTCACCTTCTCAAAGAACTCAATAAGATTTGTGAGGCATGACCTGCCCCTCACACAGCCATGCTGGCTGCTTTTAACCGCGCTATATTTTTCCAAATAGTCATAAATCCCATCCCTCAGAATTATTTCCAAAAACCTTGCTGACCACAGATCTTGCTAATCTGATCTGAACCTTTATCAGATCGCCCCTCAGCCCTCTTCAGTCGAAGTAGAACAGTCTCAACTTCTTCAATCTATCCTCACCATGACTTTTCTCATTCCTGGAACCAATTGCTTTTGCACTCTCTTCACCTCCTTCCTGTAATGTGGTGCCCAGAACTGTGCACTATACTCCAGCTGAGGTCTAACAAGTGGCTTGTACAAATCATCCCCTTGCACTTGTATTTCTAAGTGTTCCTTTGATTTCCTAGCATTGATCTCTCATCCGAACAAACAGACTGGAAGGAACTGAATGCAATGGATATTAAATAAATTATTCACAAATTTCACAAAATTACTGGATGTTATCACACATTTAATTCATCATTTCCCAGGCGCAGCCCATTTACTTTGACAAATTACTGCTTGTGTTCAACTCATTATCTCAGAGTGTTAGACCGTTTCTTAAAGGGCCAGTGAACTCTCCGTAAATTATTTGCAATGTCACCTTAACACAAAACTAACTGAACACTGTAATTTTCAGGCCTGTCAATAAAGCAATAAAATTGCTCATAGTATCAGTTCTGCCTGGAGCAGTAGTTTTACAATTATGTTAATCTGCTTGTGGAAATTGGGTGTAGTAGATCAATAGTCTGAAAACTGCTGAATAAATTGACCACTCCTAAACCGTATTGTTATTATGGATTTATTTAAGTTTTCGTCAACTGGACACAAAAGTTTTTAAAATGGCTGCCAAGAGTCATGTGATTTTTTTTTCCCAATTGTCAAGTTGTTGGAAGGTTCCAAGTGGAAGGCAGACAAACATTTGAGACACGTGAAGATATTTGAAATTCAACAAAAACATCCACCAAAGGTAAGACAGATACCCGTTGTGAATGGAGGTTATTGGATATAGATTGACAATTCCTTGGAAGTGTGACCAGGTCTTACCTTCCTCACCAACCTGGAAGAATGACTCTGTTACTCATGGTTCAGCAAATAAAGAAGCTAATCAATCTAGTAGCATGTGGAAGACAAACCCAGAGCATGATATTACACGGGAGAGTTGATGGTCAGTGTTAATAGCAGTTCAGACCTGGTCTGATATGGATGGTAGAAATATGAGGTGGAAGCTACTTAGATGGACAGACAGTTCCACTCACCCGTTACAGAATGAATGAGGTGCCAATGAACTGTAGGACTGATCCCAAGTTGATCCCATTCCAAAAAAGGATCACTGGATCCAAAATATTAACTCTGATTTCTCTCCACAAATGCTGCCAGACCTGCTGAGATTTTCCAGCAAATATTGTTTTTGTTCCCAAGTTGATGAGTGGCTGGTGGAAGTTGGAGGCTATGAGTGAAGCTAAAACCTTCAATGGGGAAATTTTGAAAAATGGTGTGGTGCAGTTACACGCTGGAAAGGATAGATGTGAGAAAAGAACAGCTGACAACTCAGAAAGATGTGGGTGGACGTCATGAGGCACAGCTCTAATGGGAAATCAAAAGTGATAGGAGTAATTTAAGTGGAACTTGCAGAAATGTTGGAACGGTAGCAATAAAGAAAGTTTAAATAATTTAATTTCATAGATAGATTGAGTAAAACACAAAATTGGAGAAAACAGTTCTAAAGATATAGAGCTTCCAAATTAAATGTGAAACCTATAGCTGGACAAGTAACTATACCTTTTATTCAATGAGGACTATAGCTGATGATGTTATAACTCAGCAAGGTATAAACAATGCAATAGTTACCTTTATGAAGTTCTATAAGCTTTTGACATTTACTTTAATTATAAAACACACATATTCTTGAAGGGGCAAGTTTAATAGACAATTTCAGCATCCGGGGAATGCATTGATAATTTCATTAGTGATCACTATCAATTCATGGAAAAAAATGAGAGTCTGAAGATTTAAAGGCAGAATTGTTGTTGGAATACTGATGAATCTTTATCAGATTTATTGTGGACCAAAGAAGACTTGACTTTGGAGAAAATTGCTCAGGTGGTGAGAAAGGCAGAAGTCCAGAAACAACACAAATCCATCCTAAGAGGAACAGATCAATCTTATCATAAAAAATCAGCAGAGTCAATTTTCATAATAAGGAACAAAAACCCTTAAGACATATACGTGAAATCATTATTTACGAAAGTCAAATTCTAAGAGTTAAAGTCAATGCTGTGAAGCAAGGAAACCTCACAGACATAATCAGTTTGCAGCTTTTATTAAAAGATTGTCATTCATGTGAAGTAATAAATCATTTTGAGAAAATGTGCTGAAGCAGGGCATTGTTCCATGTCAGCAAAAAGACAATTGCCTACTCACAGAAAAAATTGATGAAACAGACCAACCTGCAATAGAATATGCATCCATTGTATTCTTAGGAGAAATTGGTGATTTAACTGATTCATTTTGGAAAGAAGCAATTTATGCCAACGGACACCTCACTAATTATAAGTTTGATACCAAGGTGAGTATCACTATTTTATCAGATTGCATACTATGGCTGGAGAAATACGACAACTGTGCAACTGTTGTGGTTCTGTTCGCCAAGCTGGGAATTTGTGTTGCAGACTTTTTATCCCCTGTCTAGGTGACATCCTCAGTGCTTGGGAGCCTCCTAGACAGGGGACGAAATGTCTGCAACACAAATTCCCAGCTCGGCGAACAGAACCACAACAACGAGCGCCCGAGCTACAAATCTTCTCACAAACTTTGAACAACTGTGTAACTACATAGGCCAGAAGATATATACTTAAAGTGATAGAGTCATAAAGTCATTCAGCATGGAAACAGATTCTTCGATCAATCTCAGTCAGTAATCAATACATCTCATTAATCAATATCTACCAGTGATCAACCACAATTAATGATCAACTCTTATCAGTGATCAATCTCTAGTAGTGAACAATCTAAATCAGTTATCTATCTCTATCAGCATTCAACTTTCATCAGTGACCAATCTCAGTGATAAGTTCCTGTCAATGATTAATTTCAAACATTGATCAATCACAATTAATTTTCAATCCCTAACAGTGATCAGCATCAATCTGTGATTAATCCTATCTATCAGTGATCAGTCCCTATTAGTCACCCATTAAAATCAGTCATTAATCCCAATCAATGGCCAATTTCAATCAGTGATCAATCTGAATCAGTGATGAATTCCTGTCAGTGATCAATATATTTTGGCAATCAATCTCAAACAGCCATCAATCTCGATCAGTCAATACGAATAGTGATCAATCTCAATTAGTGATCAATCTTTATCAGTTATTAATCTCTTACAGTGATCAATCTTGGTCAGCAAATAATCTCAATCAGTAATTAATACTGTGATCAATCAGTGATCATTTCTACAAATCCAATCAGTGATTAATTTCAATCAATGATCAATCTCTATCAGCAATCAATCTCAATCGGTGATCAATCCTTCCCAGTGATTAATTTCAGTCAATGATCATTTTCAGTCAGTAATCAATCTCTGTCATTGTTCAATCTAAATAAATGATCAGTCTCTAATAGTGATCCATCTCGACGTGGAGGTGCTGGTGGTGGACTGGGGTAGATATGGTCAGAAATCACACAAGGAGAAAGTGAGGACTGCAGATGCTGGAGATCAGAGCTGAAAAATGTGTTGCTGGAAAAGCGCAGCAGGTCAGGCAGCATCCAAGAAGCAGGAGAATTGACGTTTCGGGTATAAGCCCTTCTTCAGGAATGAGCAGAAATTACACAAAACCAGGTTATAGTCCGACAGGTGTATTTGAAATCACAAGCTTTTGCTGCACTGCTCCTTTGTCAGGTGAAGTCACTTCTGACAGCAGCCAATCTGAATCAGTGATCATACCCCATCAGTGATCAATTCAGATTGATTGTTGTTAGCTATTGGTTGCTGATAGGGATTGATTAGTCATAGAAATTGATCACTAATTGAGATTGGTCACTCATTGAGATTGATCATTGATAGATAGGGATTGATCACTGAATTAGTCTGATCAGTAACTGCGATTGATCACTGACTGAGATGGCTCACTACTTGAGATTAATCACTGATTGAAATTGAAGATTGTTAGAGTGTGATCACTAATTTAGATTGTTCACTGTTAGAGATTGATCACTGATAGAGATTGCTCACAATTTGATATTGATCCCTGATTGATATTGGTTACCGAATGAGATGGATTTCTGTTTGAGATTTATCACTGATCAAGATTGATTGAGACTGATTGCTAATTGAAATTGATCACTGATATCGATAACTGATAGAGATTGATCGCTGATAGGGATTGATCACTGATTGAGATTGATCACTATATCACATTGAGTACTGATTGAGATTGATCGTTAATTGAATTGATTACACTTTGTTGAGTCAGTCGCTTTAATATTGTTGTATTGTGTGATTAGTAGAATTACAGAGGGAGTATATTTAGATTATAGAGTTTTATGCTCAAGTGATTCCAAAGCTTTTTTGATATGGTTTACACAGTTACAAAAATGAGCGATATTCACAACAAAGGAGTTAACTTGAGTTTTCCTGGATAAACAGCTTTTCTCATATACTATGAAACAAGCAGCATGTTAAAAAGCTGGTATATTGAATGGGTTCTGATGTTCTAAGCAGTAGCTTGAATGTCCTGTGCTAGCTTTACTAAATTGACGGTCCACTCTGCCTGCCTGCTTCATTTCACTTTCAAATACTGCATGGTTTAGCTAATGACTTGGACAGAATCGTGCATATTGAATTGTAATCTGTGGCCAGGGAACAGAGCGTTCCTGGTAAAGGGTACAAAATTTCACATCCTCAGACCTCCTGGGGAACTCTGAAGGTGTTGTGAGCTGACTCCTGTGTGCTAGGGCAGGAAATTGCATGACGTTCATACCACCATCAGCTGCAGGATGTGGTGTGAGCACTGAATGTCATCGTCCATTGATGGCTTCAGGAAACAAAGTCAGGGTCCAACCAGGAGCTCCGCAAGTTCAGAGGGGTGTGGGTTAGTATGGGTGCAATCATCCTGTCTCACTCCACCAGCACCAAGTAGCATCTTCTGAAGTGAGAACAGACTGCACTGCACTGGCACTGAGAATAGTCTCGCTTCACTTCATTGCTGTGTCTGGTTAACTGTCTTAACCCAATGTAACCAGAATGAACCCTTCACAATTCCCCTGGCTCAGAGCACCTCCGACTCTCCAAGTTGCACTGTAGGTGTCCGCCCTGGCACGGTGCGCAGTATCACACCTCAATCTGGGAATTCATACCACATTCTCGAGAACCAAATACAATATCCAGACTGACTCTCCCAATGTCAGGTTAATGTACAAGATCCCAGAGCATTATTCTGAAGGAGAACAGGTATATTCTCACAGGTGTCCTGGTCAATATTTATTCTTCAGACAACATCAGTAAAAATCATATTATCCGGTCATGAGTACATTGCAGTGTACAACACTTGCTGGAAAACAGATTGCTGGAAAAGCTCAGCAGGTCTGGCAGCATCCTTAGACAAAAATCAAAGTTGATGTTTCAGGTCAAGTGACCCTTCCTTAGAACTTGAGCTCAGTACTTGGAATTGTTGATCAATTGTAAGTGGAATGACTTCACTCAGCAGTCCCCGAAGTTATGAATTAAAGGTAAGTTGTAAAATAAAATGTTTTTCAAAACTCTTCCTTTGAAACTAACTGCACAAGCATTACAAAAGATGATCCAACCACAGCCACCTGACATTCGATGGTGTTGCCATCACTGAATCCCCCCAATATCAACAACCAGTGGGTTACTATTGACTAGAAACTCAAGTGGACTTTCCACATAAACACAATGGCTACAAAACCAGGTCAGGGGCTCAAATACCGCGGCAGGTAACTCACCTCCTGACTCCCCAGAGCCTGTCCACCATCTACAAGGCACAAGTCAGGAGTGTGATGGAATAGTCCCCACTTGCCTGGATTGGGGCAGCTCCAACAACACTCAAGAAGCTCAACACCATCCAGGACACAGCAGCCCACTTGGTTGGTACCACATCCATATGCATCCACTCCCTCCCCCCACCCCTCCACTCAGCAGCAGCAGTGAGTATGACCTACAAAATGCACTGCAGAAATTCATCAAGGCTCATCAGACAGCACCTTCCAAACCCACAACCACTTGAAATTCACCCAGTAGACAGGGGCAGCAGATACATGGGAACACGATCAACCGCAAGGTCCCCATCAAGACTCTCACCATTCTGACTTGGAAATATATCACTGATCCTTCACTGTCACTGGGTCAAAATCCTGAAACTTCCCCACCCCATAGCATTGTGCATCTGCTTTCACTCATCCCTGAAACCCTGCATTTCCCATGGATCGTCCACCTAACCTGCACATCCCTGGACACTATGGGCAATTTCATATGGCCAATCCACCCTAACCTGCGCATCCCTGGACACTATGGGCAATTTCATATGGCCAATCCACCCTAACCTGTGCATCCCTGGACAGTATGGGCAATTTCATATGGCCAATCCACCCTAACCTGCACATCCCTGGACACTATGGGCAATTTAGCATGGCTAATCCACCTTAACCTGCATATCTTTGGACTGCAGGAGGAAACCCACACAGAAGCAGGGCGAATGTGCAAACTCCACACAGACAGTCACCTGATGGTGGGATCAAACCCGGGTCCTGATGCTGTGAGGCAGCAGTGCTAACCACTGAGCCACCGTGTCACACCATGAAGGAAAGCTTCATTCAATGTCAGTCTGATGCAATTAAAATGAACTACTCGCGTTGTTTAACATTGGGTGCCTACAAAAGCGTTTCAAGGTTAATGAGGAGAAAATCAATGCTTATGTTAGAAGGTAATAATTTCTGCCATTTAGCAGCTGGCAATTACTATTCAGTAATTTAAACTCTAGACTGTCAGCTCTAATCCTGGTTAAGCAGGTCTCTAATTTTGAAGAGTCACTGCTTATTAACCCAATAATAAAACTAATTGAAATGCAACTGTCAGAAATACAAAGAGAAAAGGCGAAACTAAAAATCAACTCGCGCACAAGGGTCCTCAGGTCTGGAGTCACAAATGTGCTTATCACATACCCAGATATGAAGCATATTTCCTACAATAGCAGTGACTATACTTCATTTCATTGGTTACAAAATGCTTTGGGCATCCTGGGTTAAGGTAAGGCACTGTATAAATGCAAGCTACCTCATTTTATTGAAGATTTTCCTCCTGCATTCACCAGGACAGTTCACAAGAATACCAACCTTATACTGTAACAGAGGAGGGCTCTGGTGGATTGGTAAGTGAACGCTGTTGTTAGAAGTGCTGCCATGGGAGATGCATCAATGAATAATGACTGGCAGTTAACTGCTAAACTTTTATTTAAGGGGTGGCATGATGGCTCAGCGCTTAACACTGCAGTTTCACAGCACCAGCGACCCAGGATCGATTCCTGCCTTGGGTGGCTGTTTGTGTGGAGTTTGAACATTCTCCCCAGGTTTGCCCCAGTTTCCTCCCACAGTCCAAAGATGTGCAGGTCAGGTGAGTTGGACATGCTAAATTGCCCGTAGTGTGAGGTCTATTAGTCTGGGGTAAATTTAGGGTAGGAGAAAGTGAGGACTGCAGATGCTGGAGATCAGAGCTGAAAATGTGTTGCTGGAAAAGCGCAGCAGGTCAGGCAGCATCCAAGGAGCAGGAGAATCGACGTTTCGGGAAAAGAAGAAGGGCTCATGCCCGAAACGTCGATTCTCCTGCTCCTTGGATGCTGCCTGACCTGCTGCGCTTTTCCAGCAACACATTTTCAGCTCTAAATATAGGGTAGGGGAATGGGTCTGGGTGGGTTACCCTTCGGAGGGTTGGTGAGGACTTGTTGGGCCAAATAGCCTGGTTCCACACTGTAGGAAATCTAAATCTTTTATCAAGTTTTAAACTGGACAGGGGTTGACTCTGCTTTGTCATGACTAAGTATGCCTTTTTCCAGCAATTCTCACGTTCTGCATTACCAAAGAGCTATCAGGCAATTCTTTCATTCCACATCTTGTATGATCTAAATGCTGCATACACATTCTCAAATTTTCTGGAGATCCTAACCACGCTGCAATTAAGGTGGAGAGCAGCAGCAACAACATCAACTCGTAGCACCATATCACAAGGCACTGCATACAGGTAGCTCAAACGAAACCTGACCCCCCAGTCAAACAAAGTGACAGTAAGACATGTGGGCAAAACAGGTTGGCTACTTGTCTCATTGCTATTTATGGGACTTGGTAGTTAAATCAGTTGGTATATTTTCTTACAATGTGTCTGTGAGTGCAATGTTAAAGTGCTTAATTTGTTATGAAGAAGCAGTGTGGGGCTTATGGTATATCAACAGCGTATTTTAATCGGAATCTGATGAAAGATCCCAGACCTGAATGGTTGGGCAGAGTTGTATCCAGCTGACAGGGTTGAGTGGAAAACTGACTTGTTTAAGTTTGGGATTATGGTCAGCCTGAAATACTGCTATACTGTATGACTCTATGACTCTATGACCTATGTAACCTTTTTTGGGCAACTCCTGCTATATTATGTGCTTCTCAGACACTTAAATAACCAATGGCGAGTCTTCAAGAATCCCAGCACCCTCTTCCCAATCCCAGGCTCCTCAATCAGTAACAGACTGTCTAATAACAGAGGAACAAAGAACATAGACGCACAAGAAAATCATTTGGTTGCTTTGAGTTTGTTGTATCATTTACTAAGATTACGGCTGATCTGGGTGTGATCTCATGTGCACTTTCCTGTCATCATTCCATATGTCTGGAACTCTCTTGTCTATCAAAACTTTATCCAACCCAGCCTTGAATGAATTTTAAAGATCCATGCTCTACCACTTCCTCCAGAAGAGAATCCCAGACTCCAATGACCTTTTGAGCAAAAAGATTTCTCCTCATCTCTGTTTAAAAGAGAGACTCTGTATTCTTCATCTGTGTCCCTTTGGCATAGTCTTCCCAAAATGAGGAACCATCCTCCAGGGATCCTCCCTACCCAGCTCCCCTCAAAGTCTGAAAGATGTTTTCTAATCAACCTGTTCAGAAATGTTCTTACACACAACCAGAGCAGATGGGACTCAATATTTCAATTAGATCGCTTCTCTTCTAAACTCCAGTGGGTACAGGTCTAACTGGTTTGGCCTTCCTTCATAAGGTTATGGACCAGACCAGACCCCCTGAAAATGTTTTAAGAAGGTAGCTTAAACCCTAATGTTTTCTTACTTTCAGGATGTGTGTGTGGGGTGGGGGTGGGGTGGGGGAGGGGGGGAGGTGGGGAGAAATTGCCATATAGGAAGTATGGAAGGTAAATGCTGTTCAGTATATTTGCATTTGCAGGAGGTTTATTAGTAAAAGTCCAGCATTTCTCCTGCAGCGAAACGTGGCCTCAGTGAGACCCAAAGGATCAATTTGCAGTGTCAGTGGTTCAGAGAGGATTGGCTCGAGTCCTTCCTGGAATGAAGAGGTTTGCTTATTGTGCTGATGCTGTGGCTTTAAGAGATGTATTTGGTCCTGGTTTCATTTAGGACAGAGATTGACTGAGGCATGGCGAACAATCTGTGGAAATGGAAACAGCTTAGGGGCTTGGGGTTTATTTACAAAGTTGGAACAGTAGAAGCAGCCTGGAAGGGTGTGACCAGATCTCACAGACTGGGATTTCTAGTTTTCAGTTTTTTAGCTTTGAGATTCAACATCAGTTGTTGTTGGAGTCTCAACACAGTTGGCAGCTGCAGTAGAGGTCTCTCTGCTGCTACTCTCGCTAAGTTTTCACTTTATATTTTTTTCTGTCTCTCTGCTGCTAGGTTGCATGTGAGAAAATCTTATTTCTGAATTTGCCTTTTTGCCAAGGGGTGTGTTTATATTGTTACTGTACTGGAACAGTTAATTAGTAATGGGTACTGTATCAATTATTCAGTTAATTTTTCCAATAGTCATTCTAAGTTATAGTTTCTTTTGTTGTATTTTAACTGTAGTGTTTGAATAAATAAACTGTATTTTGCTTAACATTGAGGAGTTTCACATTTCTATAGAATCCCCACAGTGTAGAAACAGGCTATTTGGCCCAACAAGTCCACACTGACCCTCCATAGAATATCACACCCAGACCCATTCCCCCTACCCTATTACTCTACATTTATCCCTGACTAATGCACCTAACCTATACTTCCCTGGACTCTGTGGGCAATTTATATGGCCAATTCACCTAACCTGCACATCTTTGGACTATGGGGGAAACCACAACACCCGGAGGAAATCCATAAAGACACAGGGGGAATATGCAAACTCCACACAGACAGTCGTCCAAGGCTGGAATCAAACCCGGGTCCCTGTCGCTGTGAGGCAGCAGTGGCAACCACTGGCTCAGTATCACAACAGAATGAGTTTCTTCAGTTGGAATTAATGATTCATCTAAGGACCTCAATTGCCATTGAGATGGATAAGTTGACCTTTTTGACTGGGCATATCCTGAGAGGAGGTAGGAAGATGCTGGGGTCCCCATCTTGTACCCGCTAGCCTGATTAAATAACCCCTGCTCCATCTTACCTCAGGTAATGATATTATACTCTGCCTATGAACTCAGACCTCCTCTGCTCAGACCCTGCCAGACATGGCAAGCATTTTCAGAACTTCTGTTTTTGCTTCTAACACCTGTAATATTTTGCCTTTGTATTGATGCATTCTTGGTGTAAGATGGCTAGTTAGGTGTAAGATGGCTAGTTAGGTGTGCAATGGTTAGTCAGGTGTACGATGGTTAGTTAGTTAGTTAGTTAGGTGAGGGTATAAGGGAAAGGGATTAATATTGCCCAAAGGTGTATTACAGCAGTCAGGCCATCTTCATTGTTGTATAGGATGGGCTGAATGGCTAACATTGTTGATGATATTCAACAGCCGCATGACCTTGAATGTGTCCTGTGAACATTCTGAAGATGGCACAATCAAAATTTGTTTTTCTGTTCTCGCAAGCACCTTGTTTTTCTGTATTTGCTGTTTGTTACACAGTGTAAGAGAGAGAGAGTTTCATTCCAAGTCGTTGGGCTTCACCTCGAACCAGGATCTGTGATCCAATACAGCTGTTCTCTGCATTGTTCTATTCTGGACCCTGTTGTCGGCTATTCATAAGAAGGTAAAGCCTGATGAACTAGGAACAGGAGGAGGCCATTCAGCCCTCCAGCCTGCTCCACCATTTAATACAATCATGGCTGCTCTCGTCTCAGACTCAAATAAACTTTCCTGCCCACTTACCATAACTCTACAACACGTTACTAATTAAAAGTCTGTCTATATCCTCCTTAAATTTACTCAGTATCCCAGCACCCATCGCTCTCTGGGGTAATTAATTCTACAGATTTATGACCCTTTCAGAAAATAATTTCTCCTCATCTCTTGTTTTAAATCGGCTGCCCCTTATCCTAAACTATAATTTCTCATTCTAAAATACCCCAAATGTGGAAATATCCATTCTATGTCAATCCCCTTTAGTATCTGATATACCCCAATTAGGTCTCCTCTTTCTTCTAACCTCCAGGCAGTATGAACCTAAACTACTCAATTTCTTCATAAGGCAAGCTCCTCTCCTCTGAAATCAATCGAGTGAATCTCCTCGGAACTGTCTCCAACACATCTATATCCCTCCTCAATAGGGACAAAAACTGTCCACAATACTCCAGGTGCGGGTTCACTAATGCATTTTATAGTTGCTGCAACACTTTCCTACTTTTACACTTTATTTCTTTCACAATAAATGTCCCAATTCTATTTGCCCTTCTTATTACCTGCTGTACCTGAAGACTAATTTTATTATGTTAACCCTTTGTTGTCTTTGCGGGTTCATGCTTTACCCCTTGACCACAGTTTTCCTGACTCTGAGAAACTTATTCATGATCACACACCCTGCCCTAAATTAATGTTTAAAGAAGAAATTAAGACAATCATCATTAATCTGACAGAACTATGCTACAAGACTTTACAATTTTAAACAAAAATCAACTTAATTGTGAATCATGAGGAATTAAAGAAATTCCATAAAGACTTATGCTATTAACTCAGTTCTATTTTACACTTAGAATCAGAGAACATTACAGCATGGAAACAGACCCTTTAGTCTAACTGGTCCATGCTGACCAGATAACCCCAGCATTTGGCCCATACCCCTCTAAACCCTTCCTCTTCATATACCCATCCAGATGCCTTTTAAATGTTGTAATTGTACCAGCCTCCACCACTCCCTCTGGCAGCTCATTCCATACACACACCACCCTCTGTGTGAAAACATTACCCCTCAGGACCCTTTTAAATCTTTCCCCTCTCACCTTAAACCTATGCCCTCGAATGTTGGACTCCCCTACCCTGGGGAAAAGAGACCTCCCAAAGAGATTCCTTGTCTTAAAAAACTTTGCTCGTTCCCTCACTTTCCCTGGTATCAATCCAAAAGGGAAGCTATAAACTGTGGAACTTAATTTTCTTTGATATTCCAATTATTCATCCAAAGTTAAATTCTATAGGGGAAATTCTGTTAGTTTTTTATCCTTGCATCCCAAGACCTTTTCCTTTACTGACCTCAGCTCCTTGTTCTTGGAGCTGGTAGATACCTAACCATCCTCCCACAGCCTTGTAAAGCAAATTTTGTTGACTCCTTCATGCCACAAGTTTCTATGAGGGCCACTGTTGATTTCTTCCATGGTTTGGAGGTGCCAGTGTTGGACTGGGGTAGTCAAAGTTAAAAAAATCACACAACACCAGGTTATAGTCCAACAGGTTTATTCGGAAGCACTAGCTTTCAGAGCGCTGCTCCTTCATTGTGGACTCCACAACACCTGATGAAGGAGCAGCGCTCCGAATGCTAGTGCTTCCAAATAAACCTGTTGGACTATAACCTGGTGTTGAGTGATTTCTTCCAAGACTTGCAAGCCAAGGAAAATCTTCCGGTTGCCTTTCCCTTCCGAAAATCATATTGTATTGTTAACCAGATCCCAATTATAGTCTGCATCATAGACGATAAATCTACCATTTACTCTCCTCTACATGTAAGTCTAGTTTTATCTCTCAACTTCCAAGGTGCTACAAGCTAAATAAGATCCAAAACTGACCCAGTCTAAAAGGCACCTTCCAAACCTCAATCTGTCTTGCCTGCTGGACACGGAAAAATGGAATTCACAGGGATAGATGCAAAACAAACTATCTCACTTACCTCCACCCACTTCCACGGCAATGTCACACACACACACACACAGCCTGTTCTCATAAAGTTATGCACATTAACTATCTTTTAATTCCATAATGTTGGGACTCTGCATGATTAAGTATTAAACAGATATCAAACTAAATCGCAGACTGGAGGCTAGGTGCAGCCTGATCAGGGTTGGAAGACTGTTGTTCTGAACTTTTACTTCTGCAATGTTGGACATTTTATTTCTCTATTTTCCAAGATCTTGTAACCAAAGAAGCTGTGCCTAGGTACTTCTGTACCTGAGATGACACTGTAACTGGCAACTTATATACTTTGCACTGTACTCACTTGAGTGCATGTGTCAATAAAGCTCATTCAATCATTCAATTCAATTAAGTCGTGGAGGGATAGTTCACAGTTAGTGAACCCTTGAAAGGATTCCGAAAAGATTTACACGGAGGTTGCCAGGGTTGGAGGATTTGAGCTATAGAGAGAGGTTGAATAGACTGGGGCTATTTTCCCTGGACAGTCGGAGGATGAGGTTCATAAACTCATGAGGGGCATGGATAGGATAAATAGACAAAATCTTTTCCCTGGGGTGGGGGAGTCCAGAGCTCGAGGGCATAGGTTTAGGGTGAGAGGGGAAAGAGACCTAAGGGGCAACATATTCATGCAGAGGGTGGTGCATGTATGGAATAAGCTGCCAGTGGAAGTGGTGGAGGCTGGTACAATTGCAATGTTTAAGAGGCATCCAGATGGGTATATGAATAGAAAGGGTTTGGAGGGATATGGGCCGGGAGCTGGCAGGTGGGACTAGATTGGGTCAGCATGGACGAGTTGGACCGAAGGGTCTGTTTCTGTCCTGTACATCTCTATGACTCTATAACTTCGTACACAGGATCCCAGAGAAAGTGACTATAGAGTCACCACCTTCATTGCTGGAGGGTGGGGACTGGAGGCAGACTGCAATTGGATCAGCCACCACGAGAAAGAGATTGGGAGCAGTCACAGAGATTGCATTGTGCACAGTTGGATGTTGAAAAAGGACGCTCTTGGGGCTGTGTTTCTTTGTCTCAGTTTAATCAAAAATGTAAGGCCGGGGAATCTAAGATGGCGACGATCTGAGAAGATCACACTGCAGAGCTTCGCATCGCAGCAGGAGCAGGACGGTCCTTTAACCCACCCAACTCAGGTCATCAGGATTTCTTGGGGCATTGGAAAGATTGTGGAGCCCCAAGAAACATTTAAAAATTGACTTACCTGTATTTTCAGCCATCCAGAAATACCTAAAAAGGGAGGAGGAGCATCTGAGGCCGGGCCTGCAGCTCAGCCTGCAGCAGCCTCAGAACAGATTACTCTCCAGGACCTGGTGAACCAGCTTTCGAAATCTCGCAAGATGTTGGGGAAACAGATTGAAGAGAAGCTGGCTCCAGTCTCTCTCATGCTGCAGAAGCGTGAGCAGCAGCTGGGAGACCTGGAGAAGAGGACGGATGAGGTGGAGCACAGGGTCACAGTGGTGGAAGCTGAGGCCAGTTCATTCAAGGAAGAGATCCAAGCCCTGAAGATGAAGGTTCGTAATTTGCGTAACCAAGTGGATGATCTTGAAAACAGGGGCAGGAGAAAAAACATTCAGATCATCGGTCTGCCTGAGGGTAAGGAAGGTGAGCGGTCTGCGGAATTTGTTGAAGATTGGCTTCCGAAATTCCTTGACTTGGAGACTGGCATGAGAGGATTGAAGATAGAGAGGGCTCACCAGGTCGCAGCACGGAGGTCGGGTCTGGGTCAACACCCTCGTCCTTTCCTGGTGCGGTTCCATCATTGTCGGGATAAGGAAAGAGTCATGGAGGCTTCCAGACTCCAGGGGAAGGATCCAAAGGCCCTACTTTACGAGGGGTCTAAGATCATGTTTTTTCAGGACTTTTCAGTGGCAGTGATCCAGAAACGAGAATCGTATGATGGTGTTAAGAGAAGATTGAAGGAGCTTGGCATCCAATACTCCCTGAGATATCCAGCAGTGCTTCGGATCACCTTAGATGGATCCATGCATCTCTTTGACACATCGGAGAAGGCAAGAGACTTTGTGGACAAACTAACGTAATTTAAACAATTGTAGTATGTATAAATATTGTTGCTTGGGTATGCGTTTATCATTCTGTAAAAAAAATGGAGGAAATCCGGTTGGAGCTTTGTTTTTCCCCCCTTTTTTTACCTCTATTGATAATAATTTGGTTCAAACTATGTCTAGCGGTGGTTAAGATGTACATTTTAAATTTCTAAGTTAGGATATACCAAAGGATGGGTGGGGTATTTATTTCCCCTTTTTTTAATAAAAGAATGTTTTTTTATTTATATTGATATTCTATGGGGTGTTTATTCTTTTTAGCTTGTGTTTGCTATGTGGCTTTAGCTGGGAGAAGTCAAGGTGGTTGAGATGGTTAGATGCCTATTTATGGGCAGTTCGGGATGGGGAGTTGCCCCCTCTGGGCAGGGGGTGAGTTCCCCTACCCAGCGCTATTGGCGCTTTATATGTTGGTTCGTTTTCTGGTTTTTGTTGTTTTTTATTTTTAATAATTTTGTATGTTTGTTAAATGTAGTGGTTTTAGTTTATGTAGTTTTTATATTTGGTGGATTATGCAACACTAAGGCTCAGCAATTTGTGGTTTGGGTTCCTCCTCTCTGGAATTTAAATGTAATTGCAGAAGATTATGGCTAATGATTTGATTAAATGGTGTACCTGGAATATCAAGGGAAGTCACTCACCAATTAAGAGGAAGAAGGTACTCTTGAGTCTTAGAAAGGAGAAGGTGGATATTGCTTTGTTACAGGAGACACATTTGGAAGACAAGGAGCATCTGAAATTATAGCAGAATGGCTTTGACCGAGTTTATTTTTCATCATTTAATACCAGAAGTAGGGGAGTGGCTATATTGGTAAGGAAAAATCTCTCATTTAAATTGTTGGAATGTGTTAAAGACACATACGGGAGGTTTGTAATTCTTAAAGCCTTGATAAATGGGGAAGAATATGACATTTTAAATATTTATTGTCCCCCAGCTCATCCTCTTAAATTCTTGGTAGATGCTTTTTCTAAACTGATAAATCTTAAGTCTCGGCACATCATTATCGGGGGAGATTTTAACTGCCTCATGGACCCCACAGTAGACAGGTTGCCTAAAGGTCCCTTGATACCCTCTGCACAAACTAAGCAGTTATTGGGTTTGTGTGGGGAATTAGGATTGGTGGATGTCTGGAGGTGTCTCCACCCTACAGGTAGGGATTTCACATTTTTTTCCAATCCACACAGATGTCACACGAGGATTGATTTTTTTTCTGACCCCTGCGGTAACCCTGGATCTGGTGGCATCCTGTACGATTGGTAATATTGCCATCTCTGATCATGCTCCAGTGTACCTCATGGTTAAAATTAAGGATGTTACAGTGGATTGGGCCCCTTGATTCTCATGGAAAGCAAGTTTGTGGAGTATTTTCTAGGGAATTTCGAGCATTCCTAGACATCAACATAGGCTCAGTTGATAGCTCATCTGTTCTCTGGGAAACTGCCAAAGCTTATGCCAGAGGGTTAGTTATTTCATATTCCAGAAGTAGGAAGCAGCAGAAGGGTGAGCAGCAATGTCTCCTTGAAGCACAGTTGAAGGCAGCCGAGAAGGCCTATTTTGACAGACCCTCGTTGGTCAAACTACAGAGGATTACGGCACTGCGGTCTGCACTAAATTCCATGTTCACGCAGACGGCAAAGAAGGAGCTGGTTTTTGCAAAGCAAAGGTTATACGAGCATGGTGACAAGCCAGGCAAATACTTAGCATACCTTGCCAGAAAGAGAAGTGCCCCACAAACCATTACAGCGATTAGGGAAAGGTCTGGGAAGCTAACATGTGATTCTAAAAAGATTAATGTGGCGTTCCAGAAATTCTACTCTAAGTCATATCACTCTGAGAATTGTGAGGAGGGGCAGGTCAAAATGGAATCCTTTTTTAGAGATCTGAAGCTCCCGGGTGTGACTCCCGAACAACAGTCCTTTCTCAATGCCCCATTATCAGAGCAAGAAGTGCAGGAAGCTGTGAGGCAGCTTCAGAGTGGAAAGGCGCCCGGTCCTGATGGACTTCCCAGTGAATCCTATAAGGAATTTATAAGTATACTGTCAGGCCCGATGCTGAATATGTTTAATGATTCATACAGTCATGTTTGTCTCCCACCGTGGGTGGCACGGTGGCACAGTGGTTAGCACTGCTGCCTCACAGCGCCTGAGACCCAGGTTCAATTCCCGCCTCAGGCGACTGACTGTGTAGAGTTTGCACGTTCGCCCCGTGTCTGTGTGGGATTCCTCCCACAGTCCAAAGATGTGCAGGTCAAGGTGAATTGGCCATGCTAAATTGCCTGTAGTGTTAGGTAAGGGGTAAATGTAGGGGTATGGGTGGGTTTCGCTTCGGCGGGTCGGTATGGACTTGTTGGGCCAAAGGGCCTGTTTCCACCCTGTAATGTAATCTAAATCTAAAAATCTCTGAGAGAGGCCAATATTTCACTTATCCTTTAAAAAGGGAAGGATCCGGAAGACTGTGCTTCATACAGGCCCATCTCGCCCTTAAATGTGGACTTTAAGATCCTCTCTAAGGCTCTTGCATTAAGGCTAGAGACTGTGTTATCCTCTATTATTTAAGAGGATCAGACGGGCTTCATAAAGGGTCGCAGATCCTCCAATAACGTTAGGAGGCTGCTTAATGTAATTCAAGCATGCCAACAGCAGTCAATACAGGGTTTGGTGATTTCTTTAGATGCAGTGAAGGCATTTGACCGAGTTGAGTGGCCGTACCTTTTCTATACTCTAGACCGGTTTGGTCTGGGCGAAGTTTTCATAAGATGGGTAAAGGTTCTCTACAGTGCACCTCCCGCTGCGGTCATTACCAACGGGGTACAATCAAGCAATTTTAATATTTCTAGGGGCAGCTGGCAGGGCTGTCCCCTTTCACCATTACTTTTTACGTTGGTGATTGAACCATTGGCAGAGGCCATTCGTGGGGATCTCAATATATCAGCTCCAGAAGTGGGGTCAAAATTACATAAGATCTCGCTGTATGCAGATGATGTTCTAATTTTCTTGACAAATCCAGCAGTTTCAGTGCCTTGTCTGATACGATGCATTCACACGTTTGGCGCTTTTTCAGGGTATAAGATTAATTTTGCTAAATCAGAGGCTATGCCTATGGGTGGTCTTACGAAAGAGTTGGCTCTTGAGAGTGACTATAGATTCCCATTTAAGTGGTAACAGGGGGGTTGTGCGTATTTGGGCATATTCATTACTCCAGTTCTGGATTGGCTGTTCAAAGCCAATTTTACTCAATTATTTGAAAAAATTAAACAAGATCTCCAAAGATGGGAGGCACTTCCAGTCTCATGGTTGGGTTGGATAGCGCTTATTAAGATGAATATTCTCCCTCGTTTTCTATACCCGATATGGATGCTCCCCCTGATTTTCAATAAACAAACACTCAGGAGACTGAACAGTTGGTTCAGCTCCTTTATCTGGCACCGTAAATGGCTCCTCATTAAATTAGCCAAACTGCGGTTGCCTCACAGATTGGGGGGAGTAGACCTTCCGGACATTAAAAATTACCAATTAAGCTCACTTTTGACCTATGTGAGTGATTGGGTTTGTGGGGACCCTCTTTCAATATGGCTAGATATCGAAGTCTCCCATGCAAGGTGCCCCCTTACCAGTTTGCTGTTTTTGGACAAGGTGAGGACAGTTAGGGAATATTGCCATAACCCAATAGTCATCAATACTGTTAAAGCATGGAGGGCAATTCGGCAGAGGGAAGGTAATATTGGCAAAACATCTTTGTTTACACCTTTAGTGGGTATGCCGAGTTTTCAACCAGGTATGATAGATTCAGGATTTAAACGTTGGGCAGCTAGGGGTATATCTTGCATGGGTGATTTATTTGAGGGAGATGTAATGATGTCCTTTGATCAGTTAGTACGGAAGTACGAGTTACCTAATAGAGACCTCTTTCGTTTTTTTTCAAGTTAGGGATTTTATTCAAAAAAGGACCACACTTTTGACTGATCCCTACAAATCTGACATAGAAAGAGGGGTACTAAGGGCTAAGAGTACACTCTCTGTCAGTACTCTATATTGCCAATTGGGGGGGTGCCACCTCAGATGAGTCTGATCAACTCTGCAAGATGTGGGAAAGAGAGCTGGGTGTTAAAGTTTCTTCAGAGGCATGGGAGGATATTTGGGAGAATGCAAGGAAGATATCAATTTGCAATAGGACCCATGCTTTACAGTTGAAGATTCTTCACAGGGTCCACTTAGCCCCAGACCATTTGTCAAAATTTAAACCAGAGGTATGTTCAGCATGCCCCAAGTGCAAGGTCTGTATGGGCACTCTTACCCATTGTCTTTGGTCTTGTGACAGGCTTCAAACATATTGGAGCACTGTGGTGGGTGCAATGGAGAGGATTTTAGGTGTAGGGGTGGAGAAGGACCCTATTTTTCTCCTTTTGGGCCTACCCATTGTATTTCCTGCAGACTCGCATAAGGCAAAACTTGTCAATATTCTTACATTCTGTGCAAGGAAGAATATCTTGCTAGGTTAGATATCAGAAAACCCCCCAGGCCTGTCGGATTGGCGGAAGATTGTTATGGAGCATATTCCCCTGGATTTTCTCACAAATATGGTACACCACAAAACTGAGAATTTTTACAAGACATGGCAACCCTTTTTGAAATACCTGGACACAGATTTATCTGCCACACTAACAAGGGCTTTTATATAGCTGTAACGATTGTGTTTCATGAGTCCAATATCCAGGGAGGAGGAGCTGTGAATGTATGAGTGTTTTGTTTGACTGGGCTGAGTTATTACTATTTATTTGTTTGTTGTTAGGTATTTATTTAATTAGTTAAATAGCTAGTTTAGGTTTTTTTTTAATTTTATATTTCTCTATATATGTTTATACATTTGTATAGGAGGGTGGGTTGGGGAATTTTTTTTATTATTTGGGTTTAGTTTTGTACTATTTTTGTACTGTTTTGAATTGCATTGTTTTGTATTTGTTGTAATATTTAAAAATCTATTTTTTCTTAATAAAAATATATTATATTTTTTTTAAAATGTAAGGCCCTCTCTCCATCCTCCTGAATCCCCCGTAACCTCTCCATATCTGCCCAATGTACAATCCATCTCACCTCATGCCCTTCCAACTTCCCCTCTAATCCACTACAGTGCCTGATGCCCCCAAAACCCAGGGGAATTAAAATCAGACCCAAAGTTGCAGGAGCAGCTATACATTGAATAAAGTGTAACTAGCAAAGCATCAGGAGTCTGTGGTGTTTGTTTAAGCAGCTCTGTAACAGGTACTTTTACCATTTGTGACAAGCATTACACAGTACACATCAACAGTAAAGCAAGTCATTTGAAATGTCAAGTGTATTTTTCAAAGCCATTATATCCTTATCAGAGCATTCGAAACTGCACTTTAATCTGGAACATTGTGTATGGATCACGCTAATATTTAAACCATCTGTCTACATGAGGAATCTCTGTGATGTGTGTGACTGCTCTACCATTTGCAGTTGGTTATGGCTCAGTGAAGGGTTCTTGCAGTCTGTACAAAGTGTGAAATAACCTTCACAACATGGCAAAGATTAATGGACTCCCCACATTCTCAGCCTACTTCTGCTGTACTCTCACTCTCACACTCTGGGACCTGTTGAGGACAGCGAGGATATAGAGATGCAGTTCACCCATCCAGATAAAGAATGGGTTCAGCAGATCAAGCCGTTTGCGATTTCCCTGCAAGATTTCCTGACTCCTATTCTGAAACCACTTGTGTTTCCAAGCAGTGCACCATCTGCACAAGCACTGCCTGCTAATAACAAATCACAAAGTGAGTGGTGCTGGAGAGGGGTGTGGGGACCAGAAAGGTACTTGCTGTATTTTCTGTTCAAAAGGTGAATGATGATTTTTAAATGGATCAACCTAAAGAAACAATAAAGTTCAACCTGGAGGTTTTGTCTAGCAAGATTGTGTGGTTAGAAGGCACTGTCTAAAGTCACATGCCATGAATCTTGCAGCTAGTAACTCACCTCCTGACTCCATAAAGTCTATTCACCATCTACAAGGCACATGAGTCAGGAATGTGATGGAATACTCGTGACTTGTCTGGATGGGTCCAACAACACTCAAGAAGCTCGACACCATCCAGGACAAAGCAGCCCACTTGATTGGCACCACATCCATTAACAGCCACTCCCTCCACCACCGACGCTCAGCCACAGCAGTGTGGACAAGAGACACCACAGAGTTCACCAAATCTCCTTAGACAGCATCTACCAACCTATGACCACATCTTCTAGAAGGACAAGGGCAGCAGATACAGGAGAACATCAGCACCTTGAAGTTCCCCTCCAAGCCACTGACCATCCTGACTTGGAAATATATTGTTGTTCCTTCAGTGTCACTGGGTAAAATCCTGGAAATCCCACTCTAAGGGCATTATGGGTCTATGTCCAACGTACAGACTGTAGCAGTTCAAGAAGCTAGCTCACCACCACCGTCTCCAGGGCAATTAAGGATAGGCCCGACCAGTGGCACCCACATCCTTATGAATAATTAAATAACAAATGTAAAAAAGAAAGACTTGTGTTTACACAATGTATTCACAACCTCAGGGCATCTCAAATGCTAAACAGCCAATGGAGTTAGAATGTGGAGTAGGTAAACAGCGTTACGTTAGGTTCAATAGTGGAGGGTTATAGGATTGAAGATTGTATACATAGTCAATGGAACATCATTTTAAATCTCATTATTGTAATCTAAACATCTGATTCTAGTTTTAAATTTAAGCTGTTTTGTACTCCAGCCTCCCACCTCAGGGCTGTTATATTTAACAGTGACCTTTTCCAGCCATCCATAACTCCTGCCATTGACCCGTACGGGCTTCATTTTAGCAACAGGATGGTACAGAACTAATGGCAGCATTGGAACCAACCTTAGACCTCTCCACTCCTGATACTGCCTGGCTTGCTGTGCTCTTCCAGCCTCCTGCCCTGTCTGCCTTGGATACCAGCAACTGCAGTTTATTTGTTTCTCAGCAAGTTGATGGTGGGGCATGTTCGATCACAGGATTGTGATACAGACTTGCAGAGGCAGTCCCTCAGCACTGACCCTCCAATAGTACAGCACTCCCACAGCACTGACCCTCGACAGTGCAGCTCTCCCTCAGCACTGACCCTCCAATAGTACAGCACTCCCACAGCACTGACCCTCGACAGTGCAGCTCTCCCTCAGCACTGACTCCCTGACAGTGTGGCAGTCCCTCAGCACTGACCCTCGACAGTGTGGCACTCCCACAGTACTGATCCTCGACAGTGCGGCAATCCCTTAGCACTGACCCTGAACAGAGCGCACTGCCTCAGCACTGACCCTTCCACAGTGTGGCACTCCCACGACACTGACCCTCAACAGTGTGGCTCTCCCTCGGCACTGACCCACTGACAATGCAGTGTTCCCTCAGCACTGACCCTCCAACAGTGCGACACTCCCTCAGTTGGATTTCTATGTTTTTATATCTGGGATGGACCTTGAATCCATAAGTGAATGTGTTGGTGTCTAATTCATTGAGCCTGCTGTGCATCACGAGGATGTTGCCTGGTTTGGAGTGTATTAGCTATTGAGGAGAGTTTGGACAAACTTGGTTTGTTTTCAACATTTTGAAATAACACAATGAGAGGTGACCTGATAGAAGTTTACAGGCAGGGATGAAATGGATAGTCAGAGTCTTTTTAACAGGGTGGAAATGTCAAATACTGGAGGACATAGGTTTAAGGTGAAAGGCGGTAAATTCTAAAGAGATGAGATGAGGGTGCTAAATGCCTGGAATACACTGCCAGAGGAGGTGATAAAGACAGATAGAACAGCAGCTGTTAAGAGGTGTCTTAACAGAAAGATGAATAGGCAGGGAATAGAGGGAGATGGACCACATAGAGGCAAAAGGTTTTTAGTTGAGAAAGGTGTCATATGTCAGTGCAGGCTTAGTGGGCTGAATGGCCTGGTCTTGAGCTATTCTTGCACCCAAATCTTTAATTAACCTTTGAATATTATGCTGCCACTTTGTTCAAACCTCCTTTATTTAAGTTACATGGTGGAGAAAAATCATGTAAAACCCCTTTGATATGGTTCCAGAATCTTCTGTCCCTATGGGTATGAATTACTTTCTGTTCATGTTGTTGCCGTTACAACTCCTGTTGCAATAGGTTTTAATCGCTTATGAGACAGTTTGCGAATGGAAGTGAATACCCTGGCAAAACAGCTTAATATTTAATAACAATTCTGGGCAACTGGTAAACGTGTGACTTTTGTTCAGGAAGTGTTTGAGATGAAACTTTAAGTTCATTTAAGGTTGTATGATGGAAAAAGCAGCTGATAGTAGGATGAGTAACTGCATTACACAAAGTTTTTAACACTTTTTATAATCTCTATAGAATAGAACATCATTTACTGTCAAGTGTATTTAAATATGGAAGTACAGGAGTACAGTGAAAAGTTTACAATGTTACTCCACATGGAACCATCTTAAATACCCAGATAGAAATCTTAGATACAAAATTAAGAAAAAGAAGAAAAAAAGGAAAAATTACTTACTGTTATTCGTAGTATGATTTAGAGAAATGAGAAATAAAGTTAAAAAGATAAGCGTTACAGGCCTCCCATGGATCAGCACAAGGGTCTTCCACACATGGTCTAACCAGGCTCATAATCCACTGACCTCCCACACCGGTCCCTAATTCTCTAAGATTAGGATTGAGTCCCTTGAGAAGAGAGATTTTGTAGTGTTTAAATGTTGAAGTATTTTGTGACAGTAAATGAGGAGGAGGTGTTTGCAGTGGCAGGAGACTCAATACGAGAGGGATACGGTTAGAAGGACCAGTGGGAAGATGAGGGTAATTGATTAAACACAGTGTGAATTGTTATGATCTAGATTGTGCTACCTGAATGGAAGGTGGAAACAGGTTCAGTTTTAACTTTTGAAAGGGAACTGGATATGTTCTTGAAGGAATTGCAAGAATTTTTTGGGCTATTGTCAGGTAGAGCAGGGGAGTGGGATTTGTTAAGTGTCTCTCTCACAGAGCCAGCACACAGCTGATGGACAGAATGATCTCATTCTGTGCAGCGATAGGTGTGAGCTCTACATCTTCTAGCGTCTCCAGCCACCTGTAGACACACTGGACTTTACACATTGTGCTTTAATTGGGGTGGTCCCAATGGTGAACAGGAAATGTGCTCACTTTTTGCTGATCCCAGAGCTATTCCATCCAGTGTGCATGGGAGATATACAATCATTGTGGGGAAACATAGAACAGGCCCTTTAGCCCATGATGTTGTGCTGAGGTTTAATCCTAACATAAAATATAATATTTTAACCTACACACCCCTCAACTCACTGCTCTCCATGTGCATGTCCAGCAGTTGCTTAAATGTCCCCAATGACTCTGCTTCCACCACCACCACTGGCAACGCATTCCATGCATTCACAACTCTCTGCGTAAAGAACCTACCTCTGATGTCCCCTCTATACCTTTCTCCTAATATCTTAAAACGATAACCCCTCGTACCAGTCTCCTGCCCTGGGGAAAAGTCTCTGGCTATTGACTCTATCTATCCCTCGCATTATCTTGTACACCTCGATCAGGTCTCCTCTCTTCCTCTTTCTGAGCTTATACAACCTTTCTTCATAAGGCAAGCCCTCCAGTCTAGGCAGCATCCTGGTAAACTTTCTTTGTACCCTCTCCAAAGCCTCTATATCTTTCCTATAGTAGGGTGACCAGAACTGGACACAATATTCCCAAGTGTGGTCTCACCAGGGACTTGCAGAGCTGTAGCAAAACCTTGCAGCTCTCAAACTCAATCCCCCTGTTAATGAATTCAAAAACACCATATGCTTTCTTAACAACCCTATCCACTCGGTGGCAACTTTGAGGGATCTATGTACTTACACACCCATATCCCTCTGTTGCTCCAAGAATGCCAACACTGCCTTTAATCCTATATTCAGCATTTGAGTTCGACCTTCCAAAATGCATCACTTCGCATTTATCCAGGTTGAACTCCATCTGCCATTTCTCAGCCCAGCTCTGCATCCTGTCTATGTTGTGCTGCAGCCTGCAGTAGCCCTCGATACTATCGACTACACCTCCAACCTTTGTGTCATCTGCAAATTTATGAACCCACCCCTCAACCTTCTCATCCAAGTCATTTATAAAAACTACAAAGAGCAGAGGCCCAAAAACAGAGCCCTGCGGGTCACCACTCAACACTGACCTCCAGGCAGATTACTTTCCATCTACAACCACTCTCTGCCTTCTGTCAGCCAGCCAATTCTGAATCCAGACAGCCAAATCTCCCTGTATCCTGAAGAAGGGCTTATGCCTGAAACGTCAATTCTCCTGCTCCTTTGATGCTGCCTGACCTACTGCGCTTTTCCAGCAACACATTTTTAAGCTCAAATCTCCCTGTATCCCATACTTCCTGACTTTATGAATGAACCTACCATAGGGAACCTTATCAAGTGCCTTGCTGAAGTCCATATACACCACATCCACTGCTTGACCTTCATCAACATGCCTTGTCACCCCCTCAAAGAACTCAATAAGATTTGTGAGGCATGACCTGCCCCTCACGAAGCCATGCTGACTGCCTTTAATCACACTATGCTTTGCCGAATAGTCATAAATCCTATCCCTCAGAATTCTTTCCAAACCTCTGCTGACCACTGACACTTTTCTTGGGCAAAATATGCAATGAACTGACAATGTAATCAGTAGGAGCAGTACAAAAAAGCATCCAGACCTTTCTATCTATATACATCTTTACATGCTGGTCTTTGTATCGAGAACACTGGAGTACAAGGATGCAGGAGTTATGCTGCAGTTATACAAATCCCTGGTTAGGCCCCACTGGGAGTACAGTGAGCAGATCATGGCACCACCTCAGGAAGGATTAGATTAGATTCCTTACCGTATGGAAACAGGCCATTTGGCCCAACAAGTCCACACCGACCTTGTGAAGAATAACCCACCCAGACCCATTCCCCTACCCTATATTTACCCCTGACCAATGCACCTAACACTACGGGCAATTTAGTATGACCAATTGACATAACTTGCATATTTTTGGACAGTGGGAGGAAACTGGAGCACCCGGAAGAAATCCATGCAGTCAAGGGGAGAATGTGGAAACTCCACACAGACAGTTGCCTGAGGTGGGAATCGAACCCAGATCCCTGGCGCTGTGAGGCAGCAGTGCTAACCACTGAGTCAACATGCCACCCTAATATAGGACACATAACAAAGGATACACTGGTCTTGGAGGGAATACAGCGTATGTTTACAAAGAGGATACCTGGGCTTCAGGGGTTAAGTTGTGAGGAGGGATTACACAAATAAGACCATAAGACCATAAGACCATAAGACATAGGAGTGGAAGTAAGGCCATTCGGCCCATCGAGTCCACTCCGCCATTCAATCATGGCTGATGCGCATTTCAGCTCCACTTGCCAGCGTTCTCCCCGTAGCCCTTAATTCCTCTAGACAACAAGAACCTATCAATCTCGGCCTTGAAGACATTTAGCGTCCCGGCTTCCACTGCACTCCGTGGCAATGAATTCCACAGGCCCACCACTCTCTGGCTGAAGAAATGTCTCCGCATTTCCGTTCTGAAATGACCCCCTCTAATTCTAAGGCTGTGTCCACGGGTCCTAGTCTCCTCGCCTAACAGAAACAATTTTCTAGCATCCACCTTTTCAAATGAGTCCTGTTTTCTCTCAAATTTAGAACGTTTAGGATGATCTGATGGTAGTCTTCAAGATATTAGCAGGAAAAGCCAAGGTAGCTAAAGATAAACAACTCCCCCAACTAAATGCATAGTCTCAGAATGAGGGCCAGTTCATTCAGGAGAGATGTTAGGAAGCACTGCGACACACACAGGGTGGAAGAGGTTTGGAACTCTTGCACAAACAGCAATGACTGCTGGATCTGTTATAAACTTCAAATCTGAGATAGATATATTTTTGATAAGCAGAGGTATTAAGAGATATGGGTTAAAGGCAGGTCTATGGAGTTAGGCCACAGATCAGCCATGAGCTCACTGAATGGTGGGACAGGTGTGAGGGGCTGAATGGCCTATTCATGTTCCTATGTTCCCACGTTTCTGATGCAGGGACCCCTTTGTCACAGCCACTAGCCCACCTCTATTACCACTAATGTATGTCCGATTGAAAGCATGAAAGTGACATGGGGTGATTTTCAAGTTGACATTGCACTAAGTGCTGTTAACTTTGGTTTCACTTTTCATAAGTTCATCAGTGTCATTTGTAGAGACTGTTTAAGTCGGCTATATGTGTTGGCACTCCTCAAGATTGCATTTGGTCATTTCAAAGAAGTTAGGGGCATTTCCTTTATAGTGGAAGAAATAGTGTTGTGTTTTTCTTTGCCCAGTGTTCTCACCACTCTGAGACATGCTGAACTTGAACACTCAGCTGGTCCTCCCTTCTGTGCTGTCTAAAAATAAATCATGTGGCATCGGGGATTATTAAAATGTTGTAAGTGAAATCAAAATCAAAAAGTGTGGTGCTTTCTGATGAAGGGCTTCTGCTCGAAACGTTAAATCTCCTGCTCCTCTGATGCTGCCTGACCTGCTGTGCTTTTCCAGCACCACACACTTTGACTCTGATCACTAGCATCTGCAGTGCTCACACTCTCCTAAGTGAAATCAAAGCTCTGTAAGGACTCGACGAGCCAACACTTTGAGATGGGTCAGATGTGGACAGAACAGGTGCTGCCCCTGTAGGCCCATTGTTTTCTTACCCTAACTGTTCCCAACCTACTGTTGCCACGCCCTTCCTACTTGTTCAAGCCCCCTGACTGCTCTCCATATTCCTATCCTCATTACTAACTCCCCTTGTCCCGTGCCTCCCGTAAAGCTGCCACCATCCTGCTCATTAGAGTCAGAGAGTCGTACAGTTCAGAAACGGACCCTTTGGTCCAATTCGTCGGTACTGACCAGACATCTCTATCTGACCTCGTCCTATTTGCCAGCACTTGGCCCATATCCCTCTAAACCCTCCCTATTCAAACATCTTTTAAATGCTGTAAGGACCTAAGGGGTGACTTTTTCACACAGAGGGCAGTGCGTGTATGGAATGAGCTGCCAGAGGAAGTGGTGGAGGCTGGTACAATTGCAGTATTTAAAAAGCATCTGGATGGGTATATGAATAGGAAGGGTTTGGAGGGATATTGGCCAAATACTAGGAAATTGGATTAGAAACCTTTCAGATTTCTGGTCAGTAGGGATGAGTTGGACTGAAGGGTTTGAAGGATCCGCAAGGAGACCTCTCCTCACGGATACAGGTCCAGAGGTGGTTGAAGGAGGCAGAGGATCAACTCCGGGGCTGTCTGGGATCAGCTGATTGGGCAGTGTTCAAACAGGCCACAGGTACCTTGGACGAGTACACCACCACCGTCACAGACTTTATCAGCAAGTGTGTGGAGGACTGCATACCGAGGGAGTCAATCCGAGTGTTCCCCAACTGGAAACCCTGGATGAATCAGGACATCCAGAACCTGCTAAAAACCAGGTGTGAGGCCTTCAGATCAGGAGACCACTCAAATATAAGGAATCCAAGTATGACCTTCGCAGAGCCATTAATACAGCCAAGGATCAATACTGATCCAAACTAGAGACCCAGACAGACTCCCAGCAACTATGGCAAGGACTGAATAACATCACTGGTTCAAAAAAAGAGGCAATGCAAGATAGCAGAGGATGACACATCCCTCGCAGATCGTCTCAACGCCTTCTACACGCACTTTGAGCAGAATTTTGGTGGAGAGGTAACACCTATTCTGACAAGTCCTAACAAACCTATCCCAACAGTCACTGCATCAGTGGTCAGATCAGTTTTCCTTCGTGTGAATCCAAGGAAAGCGATGGGATCGTACGGAGAACCAGGCCGTGCACTCAGAGCACGTGCAGATCAACAGATCGGACATCTCCAAACTCTCCCTGCAGCAGGCCACTCTCCCTGCCTGTTTCAAGAGGGCCAACATCATCCTTGTGCCTAAGAAGGCTCATGCAGCATGTCTCAATGTCTACCGCCCAGTGACCCTAACTTCGGTGGTTATGAAGCTTTGAAAGGCTGGTCATGGCATTAATCAACTCCAGCCTCCCCACTATTCATGACCCATTCCAATTTGCCTATCGGACCAATAGATCCACGTCAGATGCCACATCACTTGCCCTTCACTCCTCCCCAGAACGTCTTGACACCAAGAACAGCTCCGTAAGAATCCTACTCATTGACTACATTTCAGCCTTCGACATTATTATCCCCTCGAGACTGATTACTAAACTTAGTGATCTCAGACTAAGCACCACTCTCTGCAACTGAATCCTCAGTTTCCTGACCCACAGGCTACAATCAGTGAAGATTGGGAACAAGATTTCATTCTCACTAGTATTCAACACTGAAGCCTCCCCAGGGGTGTGTACTCAGCCCCCTACTGTACTCACTGTATACCCATGACTGCGTTGCCAAATGCCAGACTAATGCCATTTACATATTCGCTGATGTCACCACCATTGTCGGTCGAATCTCAGATGGCAACGAAACAGACTAAGACGGGAGGTGGAAGACCTGGAAAAATGGTGCACTGCAAACAACCTAGCTCTCAATGCTGGCACAGCCAAGGAACTCATTATTGACTTTCGGTGGGATGTTACTCTTGCCCCTCAACACATTAACAGCACAGAGGTGGAATGAGTGGAGAGTGTCAAGCTCCTAGGAGTAGTAATTCCAGAATAAATTTCTTGGACTCTTCACGTGGACACACTGGTTACAAAGGCCCAACAACTGAGGAAATTTGGCATGACGGTGAATACCCTTGCCAAATTTTATAGGTGGGCCATCGAGAGCATTCTGTCTGGATGTATCGCTACCTAGTATGGAAACTGGTATGGTATTTAACAATTTCTCCTTCGAATCCTCCCACTTCCTCCAGACCAAAGGGGTAGACGTGGGCACCCGTATAGGCCCCAGCTATCCCAATTCCTCCGCCTCTGCCGTATCTGCTCCCAGGAGGACCAGTTCTACCACAGAACACACCAGATGGCCTCCTTCTTTAGAGACCGCAATTTCCCTTCCCACGTGGTTAAAAATGCCCTCCAACGCATCTCATCCACATCCCGCACCTCCGCCCTCAGACCCCACCCCTCCAACCGTAACAAGGACAGAACGCCCCAGTGCTCACCTTCCACCCTACCAACCTTCGCATAAACCAAATCATCCGCTGACATTTCCGCCACCTCCAAAAAGACCCCACCACCAGGCATATATTTCCCTCCCCACCCCTTTCCGCCTTCCTCAAAGACCATTCCCTCCGTGATTACCTGGTCAGGTCCACGCCCCCCTACTACACACCCTCCCATCCTAGCATCTTCCCCTGCCACCGCAGGAATTGCAAAAGCTGCGCCCACACCTCCTCCCTCACCTCCATCCAAGGCCCTAAAGGAGCCTTCCACATCCATCAAAGTTTTACCTGCACATCCACCAATATCATTTATTGTATCCGTTGCTCCCGATGCGGTCTCCTCTACATTGGGGAGACTGGACGCCTTCTTGCAGAGTGCTTTAGGGGACATCTCCGGGACACCCACACCAATCAACCACACCGCCCCGTGGCCCAACATTTCAACTCTCCCTCCCACTCTGCCGAGGGCATGGAGGTCCTGGACCTCCTTCACCACCGGTCCCTCACCACCAGACGCCTGGAGGAAGAACGCCTCATCTTCTGCCTCGGAACACTTCAACCCCAGGGCATCAATGTGGACTTCAACAGTTTCCCCATTTCCCGTTCCCCACCTCACCCTAATTCCAACCTTCCAGCTCAGCACTGTCCCCATGACTTTCCTACCGGCCTATCTTCTTTTCCACCTATCCACTCCACCCTCCCCCCTGACCTATCACCTTCATCCCATCCCCCACTCACCTATTGTACTCTATGCTACTTTCCTCCCACCCCCACCTACCTCTCATTTATCTCTCCACCCTTCACGCACTCTGCCTGTATTCCTGATGAAGGGCTTTTGCCCGAAACGCCGATTTTACTGCTCCTCGGATGCTGCCTGAACTGCTGTGCTTTTCCAGCACCTCGCTAATCTAGACCCTGGTTTCCAGCATCTGCAGTCCTTGTTTTTACCTATGGCAACTGTACCATTCAAGATCGGAGACGGCTACAGAGAGTGGTGAACTCGGCCTGTACAATCACAAAGGCCAACCTCCCATCTATAGAATCCATCTACCAGGCCCCTGTCAAGGAAAGGCCCCCATCATTCTCAAAGATCCATCCCACCCTGGCAATGTTTTTCTACAACCTCTAACATCGGGGAGAAGGTACAGAAGCCTGAACACACCCACCAGCTGGTTTCATAACAGTTTCTACCCTACTGTTGTTAGAATACTGAATGGACTCACAAACTCTTAACATTAACCTGTACCTGTGTTTTTGTTTTTGCTGCTGTTAACCTATTATTTACTATCTATGCTACTTAACTCTGGGATCTGCCTGTATTGCTCACAAAACAAAGCTTTTCACTGTGCCTCGGTACACGTGACAATAAATTCAATTCAATTTCCGTGCTGTACATCTCTATGACTCTATCTCAATCCACTTTCAGGAAATCAAATTGCCTACTTCCTTCACACAGGAGCAGCAGAAAACCATTCAGCCCACTGAGTTCACTCTGTCATTTACTGGGATCTTGGCTTGTCTGATAATCCATTTGCGTGCCTTTTCCCCAAAACCCTGATTGCTTTACTGATTAAAAATCTTTCAACTTCAGCCTTATGTGTTTAAACATCCAGCCCCCTCAAGCCCCTGTGCCAAAGAACTCCATCACCTCATTACCTTGAGAGACAAGAAACTCCTCCTCATCTCAATCGGAACTGTGTTCTGATATTCCGAGATTACTCCTCCCTGCCCAGTATGTCTCCTACTCCTACAGGCTCCATACAATGCATCCCATCTCCCTCACCCATGGCCCGAGTGTATTTTTCTCTGAGGAAGCTCTGATTTATTTGCCTTGTTTGATGAGAGCTGTCAGTGTTGCTATTGGATTCGGTGACCACCGGGACTTGGAGCAAGTGAGAGAGGAGCTGGAGGATGAGAACATGTCTCATTGCTCATGGTTTAATGTTTTAATACAGCCAGTGAAATGAATCCCACTTGCAAATTGAAGCTAAATGCTGTGCCCTTCGGGAGGCAAGTTTGCTCACTAGTGACCCATGAATCAGAAACAGAAAAAGCCAAGCCCTTGGGGAAGGCAATACCCTTGTGGTATTGTCACTCATCTGTTCATCCAGAGACTTAGGTAATGTTCTGGGGATCCAGGTTTGAATCCTGCCATGGCAGATAGCGTAACTTCAATAAAAATCTGCGAGTCTGAGGCCATTGTTAGTAAAAACCCATCTGGCTCATTCATGGCCTTTCAGGAAAGAAACTGCTGGTCTGGCCTACATGTGACTCCCGATCCACAGCAATGTAGTTTACTACATTCGGGGCAATAAATGCTGGCCTAACCAGAAACACCCATGAGTACATCTATTAAATGAGCTGTTTTAAGATGATGGTCGAGGGATAAATATTTGGCAACTGATAAGAGAAAGCACGCCTGATTTTCTTTATAACACAGGCAGGTTACATGCACCAGAGAAGACTGACATTGTCTCAGGATAAAATCTCACCAGAAATTGCAACAGTGCAATATTCCCTGGTGTGGACCCTGAACCCATGCTCTCTGACTCAGAGACGAGAGTTTACCCCAACACTAAGACACAGCAGCAAAAACTGCTTTTGGATATTTTATAATTTGCATAGCAATACCCTCTCCCAAACCCTTCATTATAAAAGCTACAAGACACAGAATTTAAGAGGCACATTCATACATTACAAAAACTTTGATTGTTTATATTCAAAGATGCAGTCAATCGAATGTCACCTCTACAACATACTGCTGTGAGTGAACTCCCTCAGGTGTGAAGGGAATTCTATAAGGTTTGGAGCACTATTGGGCTCTGTCTGTCATATCAGATTGTGTGTCACTGTTTAATGTTGTATATTAGTGAGATTGAAAGACCAGCGGTAAATAAAACTAACCCAGGAAGCTTTTACATAGACCATGGAATATTCAAGGAGAAAGTGAGGACTAGAGATCCTGATGAAGGGCTTATGTCTGAAACACCAACTCTTCTGCTCCTCAGATGCTGCCTGACCTGCTGTGCTTTTCCAGTGCCACACCACTGAATAATCTGTCATTGCCTTTTCTCATGAACGTCACCCAGTGAGTTACTGAAGATTATTTGTCTATTTCTTTTCTTCGTTTATCCTCTACCAACATCTGTTACCTCACACAAATAAAAGCAAATTCCTGCAGATGCTGGAAATCTGAAATAAAAGCTAAAAGGGCTGGGGAAGCTCAGTGTCTATGGAGAGAGAAGCCAAGATATCGTTTTGAGTCCAGTGACCCTTCTTCCTAACAGGCTCTTCTGAAAGAAGGGTCTCTCTCCAAAGACACTGAGTTTCTGTTATAACCTCTATTATGTTACTCAATTCTGCCTTATTTACCTTTTATAGAGACAAAACAAAAACTGCAGATGCTGGAATCCAAAGTTGACAGGCAGGAGGCTTGCTGTGTTCTTCCAGCCTCCTGCTTATCTACCTTTTATGTCAATGTTTTGTTTTCCTCAACTATTATCACAAATATTTTTGTTTTTGGAAATTTCGACTCATCGAACTAATTCATTCTCACCAAGGATGTCAGAATGGATGGAAGTTCTTCCTTTGCAATGTTTACCTCTTTAGTGACAATGCCCATTATTTATTCCCCATCCTCAATTGTCCATAACAAGCCAACTTCTTTCTGAACAACTTCATGTGGCATAACGAAACACATAGTGGTGTCAGGGAGGGAATTCTAGGATTTTGACAATGAAGGAAGGGCGAAATATTTCCAAGTCGGAATGGTGAGTGGCTTGGAGGGTAACTTGGTGGTGGTGTTCCCATGTATCTGCTGCCCTTGTCCTTTGAGTTTTAAGTGGTCATGGGTTTGGAAAGTGTTGCCAGACAGTTTTGAGATAAGAACCCAGAAGGGAAAAGTAGGAATTGTTTGCACACCAAGTTATTATGATCTGGAAGGCACTGGCTGAAAGGAAGACAGTGGAGATTCCACAATCCCTTTCAGCAGGAAACTGGATAAATAGTGGAAATGGGAAAATTGCAGGGATGGGGAAGGAACAAGGGACTTGCAGAGTCATAGAGTCATAGAGATGTACAGCATGTAAACAGACCCTTCGGTCCAACTTGTCCATGCTAACCAGATATCCCAACCCAACGTAGTCCTACCTGCCAGCACCCGGCCCTTATCCCACCAAACCCTTCCTTTCATATACCCATCCAAATGCTTTTTAAATGTTGCAATTGTACCAGCCTCCACTACTTCCTCTGGCAGCTCATTCCATACACATACCACCCTCTGACTTGGACCCATTGCCCTTCCAAACAGCCAGCACAGGTATGGTGGACTGAATGGCCTCTTCCTGTACTACTGTGTTCTCCAAAGTTATGAAAACAGACTGAAACCAAGAAGGTCCTCACAGTGTCTGAGAGCTAACCATAAGTCCTTATTCTCAGCAGGTCAGAGGTCAGACATTGGGGGAGAATCTGGAGGACAGAGAGCCTGAGAAAGCTAACCCAGCAAGAGATCGCACGTTAAGACAGCTCAAGGAGAAGGTTGGAGTTGAAGTAAAGGTTACAGAGTTTCATGACCCTGGACAAATTCTCAGTGCCCTCCTAAGTGTGTGTAGACAGTGACACTAACACCTTTCTAAACATTTACCATCGAGGAATTGAATATGGGAAGAAGATTCATTACATAGTATCTTATTTGTAAACTTGACTATTAAACTGGATAGAACTGTGGATGATTGAGGTTGGATTTCTATCTGCTTATTCATGATTTGGAGATGCCGGTGTTGGACTGGGGTGTACAAAATTAAAAATCACACAACGCCAGGTTATAGTCCAACAGGTTTAATTGGAAGCACTAGCTTTCGGAGCGACGTTCCTTCATCAGGTGGTTGTGGAGTATAAGATCGTAAGACACAGAATTTATAGCAAAAGTTTACAGTGTGATGTAACTGAAGTTATATATTGAAGAAGACCTGGATTGTTTTTTAAGTCTCTCATCTTTTAGAATGACCATGTTGGTTTCAGTTCTTTCTTTTTATTTTAATTTACAACTTTTAAAAAGTTTAACTTTTAAAAAACATTTTGCGATTTACATGTGAAAGAACTGAAACCAACATGATCATTCTAAAAAATGAGACTTAACCAACAATCCAAGTCTTTTTCAATATATAACTTCAGTTACATCACACTGTAAACTTTTGCTATAAATTCTGTGTCTTACGATCTTATACTCCACAACCACCCAATGAAGGAGCAGCGCTCTAAAAGCTAGTGTTTCCAAATAAACCTCTTGGACTGTAACCTGGTGTTGTGTGATTTTTAACTATCTGCTTATTGGGTGTGCTAGGAGGGAGAGACATTGTTTCAGTTTTATTTTTGATTTAGTCTGTGAGTGGTACTGAGGTATCTGAAGTTTGTTGAAACATTAATTTTTAGTAAAGCTTTAAAACTAATGCAAAGCTTGAGGTGAATAGTTCAGAGCATTAGAAACAAATGTAGGGAAAAGAAAAACATCTGTTTATACCTAACGTGAAAACGTTATGTGGAGATGCTGCTGTTGGACTGGGATTGACAAAGTCATTATGTAAAAGCTTTATTTAACATAACAAGCTTTCAGAGCACTGTTCCTTTGTCAGGTGAACCTGATTTTAAATACACTGGTTGGATTATAATCTGGTTTGGGGTGACTTCTGACTGAGGTAAAGATGGCATCTGTTTATTTTTTCAGCATGTTTGATTGTGGATTGAAATGGGAAAAGAATATTTTAAAACCAAGCACTGCTGAAGGATTGTTGCACTTTTAAACAGCAAGGAACTTGATACTCATTGTATGTACTGTTTACAGAGCTGCTTTTTTAAGGAGTAGTAGGAGGCTGGTTATGGAAGAGTTGGAATCAGGGGTTTACAAATAAATTGAAGTTTGGCCAGCAAGAAGAAACTGACTGATCTGACTAGTGACCAGTTATCAATGGCAAAAACTTCCTGCCTGCCAACAACGACATGATTGGTTCCTGGGTTGAACAGCTTGAATAGGCAGATGTCATCCAACTTCTGGACAGAAAGAAGCTATATTTCCCCTCTGCAATAAAAAGCATGTCAAGCTTGAAAATAGCCAGTTTATTTTCCCTCATCAGTAGCTGTAAGCTTCGACTATAAGCTATGACTTTGCAAGCCAGTTGGAGATCAGAGACTTTTAGAACTGGCAACCAGTTATCCTGTGCCTCCTGCAAATAAGTGGAAGTATCTGGAGAAGGAAGATAAAGAAGCAGGAACTGATCTGCAAAAGGATCATCTCAGCAAATGCTGTGGACAGGGACCATTGTAATGTCTTCCTGGCTTTCCCTACCATAATACCCATGTTTGTGTCTGTCTGTGTTTGTAGAAGTGAAGCCTTAGACGTGGGCAAGAGTTTTAACCAGTAAAGTTATAAGTTCATAATTCATCATTGTTTATCTGGAATTAGAATCTATCTTTTGATAATAAATAGTGATTCTTGTTAAATACAGATATCCAGGCCATGTGTTAACCTGGGTCTGAATGAATTGAATTAAATTGAATTAAATTTATTGTCCCATGTACCGAGGCACAGTGAAAAGCTTGTCTTGCGAGCAATACAGGCAGATCGCATAGTTAAATAACATTGCTAAATAAATAATAGGTAAACAGCAGCAAAAACAAAAATACAAGTATAGGCGAATGCTAAGAGTTTGTGAGTGCATTCAGTATTCTAACAACAGTAGGATAGAAACTGTTTCAAAATCTACTGGTGCATGTGTTCAGGCTTCTGTACCTTCTCCCTGATGGTAGAGGTTGTAGAAAAACATTGCCAGGGTGGGATGGATCTTTGAGAATGCTGGCGGCCTTTCCTTGACAGCGGACTTGGTAGATGGATTCTATAGATGGGAGGTTGGACTTTGTGATTGTCCAGGCTGAAGTCCCCACTCTCTGTAACTGTCTCTGGTCTTGAATGGTACAGTTGCCATACCAGCTAGTGATACATCCAGACAGAATGCTCTCAATGGCGCACCTATAAAATTTAGCAAAAGTATTCACCATCATGCCAAATTTCCTCAGCTGCCTGAGGAAGAAGAGATGTTGTTGGGCTTTTGTAACCAATGCGTCCACATGAAGATTCCGAGAAAGCTTGTTGTGGATGACCACTCCCAGGAGCATGACACTCTCCACTGATTCCACCTCTGTGCTGTTAATGTGTTGGGGGGGAAATGAGTAACATCCTACCGAAAGTCAATAATGAGTTCCTTTGCCGGCATTGAGAGCTAGGTTGTTTGCAGTGCACCATTTTTCCAGATCTTCCACCTCCCGCCTGTGGTCTGTTTCGTTGCCATCTGAGATTCGACCGACAATGGTGGTGTCATCAGCGAATGTGTAAATGGCATTAGTCTGGTATTTGGCGACGCAGTCATGGGTATACAGTGAGTACAATAGGGGGCTGAGTACATACCCCTGGGGGGGGCTCCAGTTTTGAGTGTTAGTGAGGATGAAATATTGTCCCCAATCTTCACTGATTGTGGCCTGTGGGTCCGGAAACTGAGGATCCAGTTGCAGAGAGTGGGGCTTAGTCTGAGATCACTAAGTTTAGTAATCAGTCTCGAGGGGATAATAGTGTTGAAGGCTGAACTGTAGTCAATGAGTAGGATTCTTACGTAGCTGTTCTTGGTGTCAAGATGTTTTAGGGAGGAGTGAAGGGCAAGTGATGTGGCATCTGACGTGGATCTGTTGGTCCAATAGGCAAATTGGAGTGGGTCAAGAGTAGTGGGGAGGCTGGAGTTGATTAATGCCATGACCAGCTTTTCAAAGCAGTTCATAACCACCGAAGTTGGGCGGCACGGTGGCACAGTGGTTAGCACTACTGCCTCACAGCGCCAGAGACCCGGGTTCAATTCCCGCCTCAGGCGACTCTCTGTGTGGAGTTTGCACATTCTCCCCGTGTCTGCGTGGGTTTCCTCTGGGTGCTCCGGTTTCCTCCCACACTCCAAAGATGTGCAGGTCAGGTGAATTGGCCATGCTAAATTGCCCGTAGTGTTAGGTAAGGGGTAGATGTAGGGGTATGGGTGGGTTGCGCTTCGGCGGGGTGGTGTGGACTTGTTGGGCCAAAGGGCCTGTTTCCACACTGTAAGTAATCTAACCTAAAAGTTAGGGTCACAGGGCAGTAGTCATTGAGACATGCTGCACAAGCCTCCTTAGGCACAGGGATGATGTTGGCCCTCTTGAAACAGGCCGGGACAGTGGCCTGCTGCAGGGAGAGGATGAAGATGTCCAAGAAGACCTCTGCCGGTTGACCTGCACATGCTCGGAGTGAACGGCCTGGTACTCTGTCTGGCCCCATCGCTTTCCTTGGATTCACGCGAAGGAAAACTGATCTAACCTCTGATGCAGTGACTGTTGGGATAGGTTCGTCAGGACCTGTCAGAATAGGTGTTACCTCTCCGCCGAAATTCTGCTCAAAGCGAGCATAGAAGGCATTGAGATGATCTGGGAGGGATGTGTCATCATCCGCTATCTTGCACTGTCTCTTTTTAGAACCTGAGATGTCATTCAGTCCTAGCCGTAGGACTGTTGTAATCTGAGGTAACCTTCTTCACTGTCCACTACGCCTCCAATTTTGGTGTCATCTGCAAACTTACTAACGGTACCTCTTATGTTCACATCCAAATCATTTATGTAAATGACAAAAAGTAGAGGACCCAGCACCGATCCTTGTGGCACTCCACTGGTCACAGGCCTCCACCACCACCCTCTGTCTTCTACCTTTGAGCCAGTTCTGTATCCAAATGGCTAGTTCTCCCTGTATTTCATGAGATCTAACTTTGCTCACCAGTCTGCCATGGGGAACCTTGTCAAACGCCTTACTGAAGTCCATATAGATCACATCTTCCGCTCTGTCCTCATCAATCCTCTTTGTTACTTCTTCAAAAAACTCAGTCAAGTTAAGCAACTTTTACAGTGGTGTAACAATGGTCTAAAATGTTCGGGCCCCTGATGGGGCAAGTAATGTTCTGGTGGTACTTGGATAACACCTTCCTTAGATTGGTTTGACTGAAGTTGCCAGTCACAACAAATAGGGCCTCAGGGTGTTCCATCTCCAAGGTGTTAGTGGTGAAGTACAGCACATCCAGAGCTTCCTCAACCTTTGCTTGTAGCGGCATGTACACAGCAGTTAGTATATCAGCAGGAAATTCCTGTGGTAGGTAGAAGGGGCAACATTTGATGGTGAGGAGTTCAAGGTTTGGGGAGCAATGGTTACCCAGGGTTGCAATGTCCGTGCACCACAAGTTGTTGATTAAAAAAGCAAACCCCTCCACCCTTTGTCTTACCCAAGGACGCTGTATGGTCCATACGATGGATAGAAAAACTATCAGCCCAAAGTGTGCAGTCAGGAATGGACAGGTTGAGCCAGGTTTCTGTGAAAGGTAAGTAACAGGTAAGTTAGGAATTCTGCCTGCTTTTAGAAAATCTTTAACTCTTGTGACGACTCCAGAAATAGTGGGGCTTGATTTCCAGTGCAGTGCCTCAGTGAGATGTAACACGAGCAACAAGATTTCCCCTGACCCCAGGAGGCAGGAAGACAGACTGTCCAGAAGGTCAAGTTATATAGCAGAGTCAGTTAGTGCGAAAAGTGTAGCAGTCCCAAAACATGTCAGGACAGGGAATAAAATTCCTGATTGGCTGAAAGGAAAACTCCAGAAGCAGAAAGGTGCTGGAAGCAGAGGACTTGGAAAACCCATGTGTTTGCTCTAAGTGTGTTTTGAAGTCAGCGCAATCAGTTACAATTCTACCAACTGAGCAATCAACTTTAATTTGGAACGGAAACAAAAATTGCTGGAGATTCTCTGAACACCTGGCAGCATCAATGAAAAACAAGCAGAATTAACATTCCAGGTTCAGTGACCCTTCCTCAGAACTTTAAAGTGGAGACCGAATGACCTTTCTGTAAGATTGAGTGTCTGTAAGATAACAACAAAGTCTTTTACAAACAAAGGCAAAAATAACTTCAGTAAAAAGGTAAACTCCCCATAGTCCTAACAGGCAATGGGGTAGACGTTGGATGTTAGAAATGTGAAACAAAAACAGAAAGTGAAACTCAGAAAGTAAGCAGGTCTGGCAGCATCTGAACAAAGAAAAATGAAGTTAATGTTTTGAATCCAGTGACCTGTCGTCAGACAGTACAGAATCTGTCAGAACTGTTTTTAAAGGTGAAAGGTTTGAATCTTTATTTATTGAATCTAGAGTGCTCATTTGCTAAATTGTCTGGTTTGCAATGAGAGTGATATCCAACAGTGTGGGTTCAATTCCCACACCAACGGAGGTTACCATGAAGGACACTCCTTCTCAACCTCTCCCCTTGTCTGAGGCACGGTGACCCTCAGGTAAAACTACCACCCGTTGTCCCTCTCTAGTGAGAGAGGAGTGCTATGGTCTGGTAAGCTGATGGCGACTTTACCTTTTTACCATTGTTATTTTTTGCCATTGTTTGTAATAACCTTTGATGCTCTTTTGTGAAGAGTACACTGGCAACCTCTTGTGAATGTGTTCAGTGACTGAACATCAAACTGCAAAACTAAAACTTGTGATCTATCAAGTCAGTTTTCCATCTGTGACCTGACCTGTACGGATGACCATCATCTGGGATCATCACAAGTAAAAGACAGGAATTTCACAACTTAGAGTTACACCCTTAAAGTTCAACGTTTTAAAATAGCTACAAAACTTTATGTACACACAAAATATATTTGCTTCTTGCTTAAAATCTCAAACATTTGCCAAGTCTCTCCCAGCAGTATTGCGGGAGCACCTTCATTACACAGGCTTGTTTTCAAATTGTCACTCACTCACTCACAGGATCAGAGCACCAGTGGCTAGGCCAGCATTTATTGCCTATCCCATTTACAGACAATAGTTAAGCCATTCAAGAAGATGCCTAATGGCCAATCAAATCACAGTGGGTCTGGAGTCACATGTAGACCAGATCGGGGAAGGACAGCAAATTTTGTTCCATAGAGGACACTAATGAATTAGATGGGTTTATGATGGCAATGGTTTCAAGGTAATCATTAATTTGATTTGAGCATTAGATTTATTAATGGAATTTAAATCTGACCAGCTGCCATGGCAGGATTTAAATCCATATTTTCAGGTCTGGATTGCAAGCACAGTGACATTACAACGACACCATCCCCTCCTTTCAGACAGGACATTGACAACAAACATTACAGGATGATGGAAATCTGAAACAAAACCCACACAAAAGCTGCTGAGGCTGGGGTTAGAAAGATAATGTCAAACTGTAACTGATCATTTTTGGAAGGCAAAGAATGTTTAAGATTAGGGAACCAAGGCAGGTTGAGATACAGATCAGGCACGATCTAACTGAACAGGCTGAAGGATGGAAGGACAATCTGACCCATGATTTATATTCCATCTCTACCTCATTTACATAGAACAACACAGCATAGAGCAGCACAGTAGCTCAGTGGTTAGCACTGCTACCTCACAGTGCCAGGGACCCGGGTTCGATTCCAGCCTCAGGTGACTGTGTGGAGTTTGTACATTCTCACTGTGTCTGTGTGGGTTTCCTCCTACAGTCCAAAGGTGTGCAGTTTAGGTGAAATTGGCCATGCTAAATTGCCCATAGTGTTAGGGGCAAATATAAGGTAGGGGAATGAGTCTAGGTGGGTTACCCTTTCAAGGGTTGGTGTGGACTTGTTGGGCCAAATGGCCTGGTTCCATACTGTAGGGATTCGAACAGGCCATTCAGCCCACTGGTTCTACATCAGTGTTTATGAAAACATAAAACATTTTCCAAACTTTAACTGTCCCAAAATGCTTTACAGCCAATGAAACACTAGAATTCGCTGTTCAAAAGAAAGTAACATGGCAGTCAATTTACACAAAGTAAGATCCCACAAACAGCCACATGGTGTTGAACAGTTAACCTCCTTCCTGCCACCCATTTAACCCTCCCTATTCTGCTATTCCTTTCTGCTTCATGTCTTTATCCAACTCCCCCTTAAGTCCAACTGTTCCATTCACCTTAGCCATTTCCTGTAGCACGAATTCCAAACACCCTCGAGGTAAGAGATTTTTCCTGAATTTCAGGTCAGATTTATTCCATATTGATGCACGCTAGTTTTGGAATTGACACATACCAGATTTAGTCAAATCTTCGATAGTCTAAGTCGGTCAGAAATGTTTGGAGAAATTGGAAACACTGGAATGTGTGGAACCCCATCTTCATCCAGGTGTGGAACAGCCCTGTCCAAGATTCAGCTCCAAACACAGAGTGGATCAGTTAGCTTGGAATCCTTTAAACGTGCTGAAGTACAGTCTCTTGAGTAAGCTTTCATCAAAACACAATACATTAAAACTCCATTCTAATACAGCCAGGCTTGCCAAAGATTGCCTTTTCCTGAACTTGCCAATTATTAGAAATGTATTACTTGCTCGTGCTTTATTTAATTCTTCAATACCCCACTTTGCCCAAACTCATCCTCTTTATGAGGGTGTTAACAACCAATGATAACTTCCCGCAGCCACCACTTTCTGTTATCAGCATTTATTACCCATCCCCAGTTGCTCAGGGGGAAGAGAAGATGTAATTTGTTGCTGTGAGCCTGATGGATTTTTACAACATAGAACATTACAGCACAGTAAAGGCCCTTCGGCTCTCCAGTTTGCGCCAATCTGTGAAACCAATCTGAAGCCCACCTAACCTACACTATTCTATTTTCATTCGTATGTCAATCCAATGACCATTTAAATGCGCCCTTAAAATTGGTGAGTCTACCACTGATACAGGCAGTGCATTCCACGCCCCAACTACTCTCTGAGTCAAGAAACTACCTCTGACGTCTGTCCTATATCTATCACCCCTCGATTTAAAGCAATGCCCCCTCGTAGTCGCCATCACCATACTTTGAAAAAGGCTCTCCCTGTCCACCCTATCTAACCCTCTGATTATCTTATATGTCTCAATTAACTCACCTCTCAACCTTCTTCTCTCCAATGAAAACAGCCTCAAGTCCCTCAGCCTTTCCTCATAAGACCTTCCCCTCCATACCGGGCAACATCTGAGTAAATCTCCTCTGAACCCTTTCCAAAGCTTCCACATCCTTCCTATAATGCGGTGACCAGAACTGTACGCAATACTCCAAGTGCAGCCGCACCAGAGTTTTGTATAGCTGCAGCATGACCTCATGGTTCTGAAATGCAATCCCTCTACCAATAAAAGCTAACACACCATATGCCTTCTTAACAACCCTAACAATCTGGGTGGCAACTTTCAAGGATCTATGCACATGAACACCGAGATCTCTCTGCTCATCAACACTACCAAGAATCTTACATTAGCCCAGTACCCTGCATTCCTGTTACTCCTTCCAAAGTGAATTACATTTTTCTGCATTAAACTCCATTTGCCACCTCTCAGCCCGGTTCTGCAGCTTATCTATGTCCCTCTGTAACCTACAACAACCTGCAGCACCATCCACAACTCCACTGACCTTAATGTCATCCACAAATTTACTAACCCAACAGCTGACAGTGGCTATACAGCTTTTTATTCCTGCCACTGTGGGGTTTGAACACCCTATCCCCAGATCATTAACCTGGCTTTCTGGATTAGCAGCACAGTGACATTACTGACTACCCCACGACCTCTTCCTGAAATATATAGCATTGACTGTGTTGTAGCGGCAGGGCTGGTTCACTGCGCTCTGTGAGCTTTGGATCATGAGCAAAGTTGCTGCTACCATCCTCTTTAAATTGAAGAAAGTCCAGTACCTGCTTCATCTCGTGTGGGAGAGGAAAGCCTGGTCTAACTAGTCTCGTGTCTTCACAAGGAATAGTTTATTGCATGTTAGCAACTAGTTACAGGTTACATTGATACGATATTCATTGTCATAGAAACATAGAAAATAGGAGTGTAGGAACAGAGAAAATTGGACTCCAAGACGTATTCCTGCTCCTGTTTTCTATGCTTCTCAACTACAGCAGAGTACTTTTGACATGAAAAGACTCCACAAGTAAAGTTCAAATGACCATAAGGATCTACAGAGAGTTGTGAACACAGCCCAGTCCATCACACAAACCAGGTTTCCATCCATTGCCTCCATCTATACTTCCCATAGCCTCAGAAAGACAGCCAACATAATTAAAGACCCCTCCTACGTCAGTTACAATCTTTCCAACCTCTTCCGTCAGGCAGAAGATACAAAAACGTAAACCCACTTACCAACAGACTCAAGAACAGCTTCTTCCTTGATGTTATTAGACTTCTGAGTGGACTTCTCAAATTTTAAACTTAATGTCGATCTCACTGTCTGTGCACCTTCTCTACAGCCATAACTTTGTACTCTTTGCTCTGTTCTATTAACCTGATGCACTTTGTATGGTATGATCCGCTTGTACTGCACACAAAACAAAACTTTCCACTGTACCTAGGTACATGTATAATAATTTATCAAATCAAATCAGATCAGTTGTCCTCAGCCCCCTCCTGTCTATAGTGGAATCTTGACTGTGTATCAGAGACATAAAGGACATGAGAGAAATTCCACCAGCAATGCCTTCCCTGCAACCACCAGGTTTAATGGGGGGACTATTGAACAAATGCTAATACCCATCTTTGACCCAGCTTCACAATCATTGAGGCAAAACTCCTCTTGGAAGAACAACTCCGATGGATGGAGCACTATATCCAGTTGACTGAAAACCAGCTTCCTTACCAGACCTTATCTTCCCAACTCTCAACTGACCGGTGTTCCAGTGATAACAAGGAAATGCCTGTGTGGAAGCACAGCAGCAGTAACATCAAGGACTGGGAGGTGCTGGTCATCAAACTTTCAGAACGACGACAGCTTGTTCATCGAGCTGCATTAACTTCAGTACAAACAACTTCATGATGAAGTAGAGTAGCATCAGAGAAGCAAAGAGACATAGAAATATAGAAAACAGGAGCACGAGTAGGCCATTCGGCCCTTCTAGCCTGCTCTACCATTCAATATGATCATGGCTAATCAAACAACTCAGGAGCCTGTTCCTGCTTTTCTCCCATTTTCTTTGATCCCTTTAACACCAAGTGCTATATCCAACTCCTTCTTGAAATCATACAATGCTTTAGCATAAAACACCAGTTCTGAGGAAGGGTTACTCAACCCAAAATGTTAGCTCTGATTTCTGCTGCCAGACCTGTTCAGTTTTTCCAGCAATTTCTGTTTTTGTTAATGTTTTAGCCTTAACTGCTTTCTGTAGGAGTGAATTCCACAAGTTCACTCTCCCTGGACAAAAACAAATTCTCCTTATCTCAGTTTTCAGAATTCCTGCAGTGTGGAAACAGGCCCTTCGGCCCAACAAATCCACACCTACCCTTTCCCCTCCCTTACTATCCTATATTTACCCATGACTAATGCACTTAACCTACACATCCCTGGACACTATGGGCAATGTAGCATGGCCAATCCATCTTAACATGCACATCCCTGGAAACTATGAGCAATTTAGCATGGCCAATTCACCTAACCTGCACATCTTTGGACTGTGGGATGAAACCCACAGATGCAGTGTGATCCAGGGAGCTGGACTTGATTCCTTCTGACCTACAAAGAGAGACTGAATTGCTTAGGACTATATTCATGGGAATTTGGAATAATGAAGAGGGTTCTCATAGAAATCTGTACAATTCTAACAGGATTCATCAGGGTAAACTCAAGAAATATGTTCCCAGTGATTGGGGAGTCCAGAAGCAGGGCCCACAGTGCAAGGACATGGTTCAAGCCATTTAGGTGGCACGGTGGCACAGTGGTTAGCACTGCAGCCTCACAGCACCAGGGATCTGGGTTCAATTCCCACCTCAGGCGACTGACTGTGTGGAGTTTGCACATTCTCCCCGTGTCTGCGTGGGTTTCTTCCGGGTGCTCCGGTTTCCTCCCACAGTCACAAAGCTGTGCAGGTCAGGTGAATTGGCCGTGCTAAATTGCCCGTAGTGTTAGGTAAGGGATAAATGTAGGGGTATGGGTGGGTTGCGCTTTGGCGGGTCGGTGTGGACTTGTTGGGCCGAAGGGCCTGTTTCTACACTGTAATGTAATCTAATCTAATCTAAAAAAACCGGAGCACCAGGCGGAAACCCGCCCAGACACGGGGAGAATGTGCAAACTCCATACAGTCACCCAAGGCTGGAATTGAACCCAGGTCCCTGGTGCTGTGAGGTAGCAGTGCTAACCACTGAGCTACCGTGCCACCTAAATGGCTTGAACCATGTCCTTGCACTGTGGGCCCTGCTTCTGGACTCCCCAATCACTGGGAACATATTTCTTGAGTTTACCCTGATGAATCCTGTTAGAATTGTACAGGTTTCTATGAGATCCCTCTTCATTATTCCAAATTCCCGTGAATATAGTCCTAAGCAATTCAGTCTCTCTTTGTAGGTCAGAAGGAATCAAGTCCAGCTCCCTGGATCGCACTGCATCTCGGGACATCCTGCTCCTTGTGCCCAAAAACCTGACGATTGAGAATTGACCTGTTCAGTCACATGAAGACCCATAACCCTGAGGTCATCATTGAGCTGAGGAATAGCTGACAATCATACCACATGATAAATGAACTTGATTAGATGTCAATTTTTGGGGTGTCTCGAGATTGTGAAGGGTGATGCAAGTTACTCCAGTATCCAGCGAGGGTGACATTTTCCATTCCCCAGTGAAAGTCTCCTCTTTGGAAACTGTGAATGCAACAGCTTACATTTGAAGAGAGATCAGTCTGAAATATTTCAATGTCTGTCTTACAAACAAAATCAAGGAATCACTGCTCTTTTAGGCAATTGTACGACTATCCCAGATGAGAATGTGACCCAGTTTTTAAACAGCTCTGACGTGAGTTTTTTCATTTTTAGTGAATTGACGCAAGCAAAATCTTATTCTGAAACTCAGAGTGATGATCCTGGAGAATTCAGGATCTCTAAATATCCATTAAAAACCTTTCACAGATCCCGAGGGGGTTGCACCTTTGTGCAAATCGATCAGAGTCCAGATCACTCCCTCACTACACTTGGCATTTAAACTGCCTTCAACCAGAAACACAAAAGAAAACACATCACATGGCAGAACGTACTGAAAATTAGCAATTAAAAGTAGAAAATATTGAATGCTGCACTATCAGTGGATTGGAGGGTCAGTGCTGAGGGAGTGCCGCACTGTCAGAGAGTCAGTGCTAAGGGAGTGCCACACTGTTGGAGGGTCAGTGTGAGCACGTGGACATTGTTGGTGGGTCAGTGCTGAGGAAGTGCTGCACTGTCAGAGGGTCATTACTGAGGGAGTGCTGCACTGTCAGAGAATCAGTACTGAGGGAGTGCTGTACTATTGGAGTGCCAGTGCTGAGGGAGTACCACACTGTGGGAGGGTCAGTGCTGAGGGAGTGCCGCACTGTCACATGTTCAAGTGAATGTCATGTGAGGGGCCTTGCCATGTTGGGGGGTACAACACTCTAATCTGCACTGAGTAGATTACTCCACAGTGCTGATGTCTTTTAAAATGTACACAGTGTCTGACTGAGTGGCATAGTGCTTGAACGAGGGTGAGGGGGTTACTGAGAGACAAACCTGTGCCCTGTCCCCACCCCTGTGACACCCCCACCCACCCTTTCCAACCATCACTCTCCACATCCTGCGATCCAGTGCCAGTACCTGGCATTGGGTGGGTGTAGCCCCAGCTGCAGCCTCCCTCTCCCTGGTGGTGCTGCCATTTATTACCAGCCTCTGGATCTCCCGTGAGCAGCCCCCACTTCACTCAGTCAGGCCTCCCTGTACGAGGTGACACCGGGACTCTGCTGATTCTCCAGTCAGTCCTGCTAAATCCAACTCTTAGATTGTTTCACTCGGTGATCCCAGAAGGAAAACAGTGAAAGATTCCAGAATATTCAATCATTTCCAAAGTGATAGCACCACAGGGACTGCGCAATATCCATTCCAATCTCTGCAGGGCTCATATACACTGATTCTGTGAGTATCACACACTTCATGTTTCATCATTGAAAATGAGGAAGTTTCAATTGGTGAGTTTGTTCTCAGTCTGAGGTGTCTTTCCCTAACCCTGCGAGTGTTCATGCTGAGTGCCTATTGTCCATCTGTCTCTGTGCCTGTGACTGAGATTAGTAACACTCAAGACATCTCCGCTAGACAGATGTGCACTTGGATCAATGCAGCTGTGCACACACTCTGCTGTGTTCTCTAGCTGATCAGCTGTGGACGTAAAGAGCAAAGGTTCCTTTGATCAATCCATCCAGCAGCAAACATTGAACTGAAGGTACAAACTGGCTCATCTCAAGAACACACCTCCTTCCATCAACCTTTCATCATTAGTTTTCAACCATTCTTTATATCACAAGAAAACAAGTTGTCCATTTCTGGATTTGCTACATATTTTAAAACCTGAGAGCATTTTGCTAACAGTAAGAATCCTCGATTTAATTTGAACTCACTGAATTCATAGCCAAAGTAGGGCTTTAGTTTCCCATTTCCCCATCTCCGATACCCTATACTCACTCACCTCCAACAACTCCCAGTTCAATAACACCTCAACTTTAAATAGAACAGAAAACTACAGATGCTGGAGAACTGGTCTGGCAACATCTGTGATGACGTAAACAGAGTCGATGGTTAGGGTCCAGTCATCTCTGATCAGAACCTCAGGTCGAAAGGTTTTTTCATCTAATACCCCTGTGAGCTCACTGCAAATCTTCCCCAACACTCCCACCCACACCCCCATCCCCTTCTCTATCACCTCCTCTCATGCACCAAGGAGTCTGTATTCCTACAATTTTGACTTCTCTATGTATCCCCTCTCCCTTTGTCCTTCAGTTGTCCAGGCCTTAAACACTGGAACTCATTACCTAGTCTTCTTCCTGTCTCCTTTAAGATGTTGCTTAAACCCAACTTTCTAACTTTTAAGATAGTTTACCTGGTTACACTCACACTGTTGTCTCTGGGAGCTAACTGTGTATAAATTGACTTCTGAATTCCTTCGGTATTATATAATCATAGAATAACGCAGAAGGATGCCATTAGGGTCCATTGTACAGAGCACTTAGCTTGTTGACTGAGTGCCTCACTTACATAGCACCTCCTAGCTGCACACAGCATCTCTCCCTTACACTGCATTGTTACAATTTGCCTCCTCAATCAGAATGGCCAAGCTGGTGGTCTTCCTGCCTTGCCATTGAGTGCAGACACAGGCCAGGCAGCTCGGCACTGCTCCACCAAGAGGGTGAACATGTTGCTGTACTGCAGGGTAAGACTCCAATCAAACCCACACAGCTAGTGCCAGTAGCCTGCATGATTAACACACTGAATGTGCTTCAACCAAACAGCTCACTCTCTACAATGAGCAGATCTCACTCAAATCCTCATCAACTGCCTTCACTCATGGGGTTCAGACTCAGTAAGTCAAGGCATTGTCCAATATCAGTCCAGGGACTTGGAAATGGTCAGTTGGCCATTCGGGGTGTCAAAGGTCAGGGGGTCTGGATCACCACAGGGTGGGGGAGTGGGCCATGGTCTGTCCTGCAGATCCAGTGTGACCAGTCCAGGGAGTTAGTCAGGAGCTGCAGAGAGAGCAGTCAGGGCTCTGGTCATTCCTCATTTGGGGTTGTCCATCCAATTGATTTGGAGAGGGGGCGGGGGGGGGCGGGGGGGGGCGGGGGGGGGGGGGGGAGATCACAGTAGACCTGGAGATCAGCTTACTGAACATTAAGAAGGGTTTTGATGGCTCTCTGCTGTAGTGGGAATGCTCAGGAAGCCAGTTGTAGAGAATGAAGACAACAGGCTGGGATGTAGAGAGGATAATAATTGTGAAGGAGACAACTCAAGCATTTAAGGGTGTTGGACCAAAATGTGTGGTGCTGGAAAAGCATAGTCAGCTCATTCCTGATGAAGAGCTTATGTTTGAAACTTCAACTCTCCTGTTCCTCGGATACTGCCTGACCGGCTGTGCTTTTCCAGCACCACACTTTCTCACTCTGATCTCCAGCATCTGCAGTGCTCATTTTCTCCATGTAAGAGTGTTGGATGGAACATGGGAGAGCACAGGTTACTGCAGGAAAGGGGTCACCCCCAGTCATTAACGCCCTGGGTTACTAAGGGGGTAACCATGCATTGCCATGTCTGGGCTTGAGCTGACTGAGCTGTAAGGAGACTCACTGAAGGAGGATGTTCCATAATAAGAATGATAATGATTCAGTCACCATCCTGGAACTCCCTCCTTAAGAGCAGTGTGGGGGATACACTCTCATAGTGGGTCAAGAAGGCAGCTCCCCACCGTCTTCTCAAGGCTGACGTGGGATAGGTAATAGCTGCTGGGCCCAGCCAGAGATGTCAACGCTCCACCAATGAATTAAAAAACAATAATTTTACAATAATAGAGTAACCTATAATTATCCTCCGCAGTGGGACAGTCCGGTACATGAGCACAAAAGACAAAACAGTCAAGGAGTTCATCACCATCCAGGACAAGGCATCCCATTTGGTGGTACCACACCCACCCACCACCAACATTCACACCTCCACTACTGATGCACTCTGGCAGCATTACCTCCCATCCATAGGATACAGTGCAGGTACTCACAAGCCTCCTTAAATAACATGGAAACTTGGGAAATAGGGGCAGGAGGAGGCCATTCAGCCCTTCGAGCCTGCACCACCATTCAATACGATCATGGCTGATCATACAATCTCAGTAAGGTAAAAACAATGACTGCAGATGCTGAAAACCAAATACTGGATTAGTGGTGCTGGAAGAGCACAGCAGTTCAGGCAGCATCCAACGAGCAGCGAAATCAACGTTTCGGGCAAGGGCTTTTGCCCGAAACGTCGATTTCGCTGCTCGTTGGATGCTGCCTGAATTGCTGTGCTCTTCCAGCACCACTAATCCAGTATACAATCTCAGTATCCCTTCCAGTTCCCTTTTGAATATATCCAATGAATTAGCTCCAACAGCTTCCTGTGTAAGAGAATTCCACAGGTTCACAAGTCCCTGAGTGAAGAAATTCTTCCCCACCTCAGTCCTGACTGGTTTGTCCCTTATTCTTAGACAGGTAGCCCTTTCCAAATCTTGTGACATCTACAATCACCATCTCCGGGGTACTTAGGGATGAGCAGTAAATTGCTGTCCTAGCCTGCAATGCCCATATCCTATGAAGAAGCAGAAAGAAATTGTTAATTGCACAAAACATCTCCGAAACATTTCTTCTTTCTATCCAGCAACAAGACAGCAAAAATAGCAAGATATTTAGAAATAGCTTGCATAAAATAAATTGCTCTGAATTGATTGTTAATGGATTTTCGTTCAGCAGTCATTGAATGGAAAGACTGTGCAGAGCTCTCTGAAGTTAGACATTTGTGCACAGCCTTTATGATGCTGAGTGGTCAGCATTCTGAAATGCTCACAGAGTCTGTTTCCATGCTGTACATCTCTGTGACTCTCAAATCTGCAAAGCACAATTTGTCACCACAACTTCTGAAATCAGCACAGCCACTGAAAATACCCAGAAAGTCTGCTATCTCAACAGTTCACCCTAGAAATATCGACAGCACATCAACATCGCCCATACACACCACTCCCTTGAGAAGGTGGCAGGGGGCTTTCGTACGAACCATTGTGTGATGGAGGCAGCAAAAACAGCCTGCATTGATATAGAATCCTTTGTGACATCAGGGCTTTTTTTTCCATTCATTCACAGGATGAGGGCATCACTGACCAGGTCAGCATTTATTGGTCATCCCTAATTGCCCAGAGGGCAGTTGAGAGTCAACCACATTGCTGTGGGTCTGGAGTCACATGTAGGCCAGACCAGGTAAGGATGGCAGATTTCCTTCCCTAAAGGGACTTTAGTGATTCAAATGGGTCTTGCTGGAGGTTCAATTATTTGACTCTTAATCCAGATTTTTATTGAACTGAAATGCAATCATTTACAAAGGCAGGATTGAAACCCAGGTGCCCTGGGCCTCTGTATTCATCATCTGGCAAAAATACCACCACACTGTCACCCTCCCCCTGCAACATTTGAAGTGGTGGAGTCCTTTTGAGGTGAAATCCCTGCTGAAACTTGAGAATGGTAGCAACCAACTGATACTCTCATACAGCAGCAGCAGCGAAATAATGTTCAGATTGTTTGCTTTAAGTGGAGCTAGCTAAGGGATAAATATTGGTCAGGACACTAGCAAGGTATCATTCAGATTGACATGAGTTGACAGGTCTGGGTCATGGTTTAACCTTTGACCTAGTGATTACCATCCACAGTAAACGTTAACTCTGTTTCTCTCTCCACATCTGTCCAGACGCATCTTAAATGAATCTACCGTGCCTGCCTCTACTACCTCTGCTGGCAACGTGTTCCAAACGCCCACCACCCTCTGTGTGAAGTACTTGCTGCGTGTATCCCCCTTAAACTTTTCACCTCTCACCTTTAAAGTGTGACCTCTCATTATTGAATCCTTCACCCTGGGAAAAAGCTTGTCTGTATCCACCCTGTCTATACCCTTCATTATTTTATAAACCTCAATCAGGTCCCCCCCCACCTCCTTTTCTCTAGTGAAAACAAATCTAACCTACTCAACCTCTCTTCATAGCTAGCACCAGGCAACATCCTCGTAAACCTTCTTTGCACCCTCTCCAAAGCGTCCACATCCTTTTGGTAATGTGGCGCCCAGAACTGTACACAGTATTCTAAATGCGGCCGAACCAATGTCTTGTACAATTTTAACATGACTTGCCAGCTCTTATACTCAATACCCCGTCCAATGAAGGCAAGCATACTATATGCCTTCTTGACCACTCTATCCACCTGTGCAGCAACCTTCAGGGTACAATGGACCTGCACTCCCAGATCTCTCTGCTCATCAACTTTTCCCAAGGCTCTTCCATTCATTGTATAATTTGCTCTAGAATTAGTTTTGCCTAAATGCATCACCTCACATTTGTCTGGACTGAAAGCCATCTGCCACTTTTCCGCCCAACTCTCCAGTCTATCTATATCCTCCTGTATTCTCTGACAGTCCCTTATGCTTTCTGCTACTCCACCAATCTTTGTGTCATCTGCAAACTTGCTGATCATACCAACAGTCCCCTCTTCCAGATCATTTATGTATATTACAAACAACAGTGGCCCCAACACTGACCCCTGTGGAACACCATTGGTCACCTTTCTCCATTTCGAAAAACTCCCTTCAACTATTACTCTCTGTCTCCTGTTGCTCAACCAGTTCTTTATCCACCTAGCTAGAACACCCTGCGCACCATGTGACTTCACTTTCTCCATTAGTCTACAACATGGAACCTTATCAAAAGCCTTACTAAAGTCCATGTGTATGGCATCTACAGCCCTGCCTTCATCTATCAACTTGGTCACTTCCTCGAAGAACTCTATCAAGTTGGTAAGGCACAATCTCCCCCGCACAAACCCCTGTTGCCCATCACCAATAAGCTCATTCCTTTCCAAACATAAATAGATTCCTATCTCTCAGTACCCTCTCCAGCAACTTCCTCACCACCAAAGTCAGGCTTACTGGTCTGTAGTTACCCGGAATATCCCTACTACCCTTATTGTACAGGGGGACAATATGAGCAACCCTCCAGTCCTCCGGCACCTCACCTGTATTTAAGGATGCCACAAAGATATCTGTCAGGGCCCCAGCTATTTCATCTTTCACCTCCCTCAGCAACCAGGGATAGATCCCATCCGGTCCTGGGAATTTGTCCACCTTAATAACCTCTAGCATACCTAACACATCTTCTCTACTTATGCCAACGGGTTAACTAATGGGGAGAAATTGGCTTTCTGCTCCTGAACATTGGCGATCAAGGCTTGATTAACTTGAAATCCTTTAGGACGTTGAGTGAGGTGGATAGAGATAGACTATGTGCTTGAAAAATCACAGAACATATGTGTTGTCGTGGTTCAGGAGAGTCTATTCAGTCCATTATTCTGCTTGTCTGTTCGAGCGTTTTGATTTGGTGCTGTTCTCCTGCCTTTTCCCCATAATCCTGAACTTGCCTCTATTTGGGTGGCACAATGGCTCAGTGGTTAGTACTGCAATATCACAGCACCAGGGACCCGGGTTCAATTCCAGCCTCGGGTGACTAACTGTGTGGAGTTTGCACATTCTCTCTGTGTCTGCGTGGGTTTCCTCCGGGTGCTCAGTTTCCTCCCACAGTCCAAGGTGTGCAGGTTAGGGTGGATTGGCCATGGGAAATTGCCTATAGTGCCTAGGGATATGCAAGTTATAGGAGTTAGCTATGAGTAATGTGGGGTCCCTGGGATAGGGTAAGGGACTGGGTCTGGGTGGAATGCTGTTTGAAGGGTTGGTATAGACTCAATGGGCTGAATGGCTTACTTCTACATGGTAGGGATTCTGTGAGAATTTGATAGAATCCCTGTTGTTCCCACAGAATCCCTACAGTGTAGAAGTAGGCCATTCAGCCCATTGAGTCCACACTGATCCTCCAAAGAGCATCTAATCCCCATCTTGGACGCTGTGATTGAACCTGCTTTGTAGCCAATGCATTCCAGCCCTCTAACTACTCACTGTGTGAAAAATTACTTTCCCACATTACTTTTGCTTCTTTTTATAATTTATTTTGTATTTGATTTTTCCATACCTGATCCTTTCGGGAACGGTTCCTTGCTACCTATTCCATCCGGACTCCTCTCTTCCCAACACCCGGCTGAGATGAGTGTCCAACATTGAGACTGATATGGGTTGGGCAAGGCTGTTCAAAACAAACACAGGAATTGCTGGAAAAACTCAACAGGTCTTACAGCATCTGTGGAGAGAAAGCAGACTTAATGTTTCAGTCTTCAGGGATGTTAAAAATTTGGATAGATGCACTGAAGATATAAATGAGCAGTGATCTAGCAGACTAGAGGGGCTGAATGGCTTTTGCCTCTAATTATGTCCAGATGTAACTCACTGGCTAACTGAGCAATGTGTCAACATGTTGATATCTTCAACATCTAAGAAATCAGATGGTGTCATCACATCTGACAATTCCTCTGTCTCACTCTGACCATCCAGTGCAGAATTGTTATGAATTCATTCACTGATGCCCCACGGATAGGGTTTTTTTAATCAGATACACATTCACGGCTTCTTACACTCAAAGCAAATTTCTCCTTGACCTCCCTATGCCCTCCTTCTGCCTCACAGTGCTCAGACATCCTGTTGCCTTGTTTGTCTCATTGAGTAACAATTGTTATAGACTAGGCCAGACCGCTCAAAACATTTGTAAGCAGGCAGCTCAGACCATAACTTTGCAATTTGTTTTGGTAAGTGTACAGTGAAAATTACTCAGATTAAGTTAGACTAGGTTGACTATTAAAACAGACAAAAATTTAAAACAGACAAAATTTAATTCACAAAATTACATAATGAAACCCAAAGAACAGAATAAAGAACCCCTACAGAACTCAATTTATCCATATTAGACTTAATTATGCTGTTCCGAATATACACAACAGTGCCAATAAGCAAACCCCCTGAAACATAGTAAAAATGAAACAAAGGCTTACAGGTTGAAGTTAGAAGGGCAGAAGGAGAGACAGCTTTGCAGCCTGTTCACACACAGCTGAATTCCCAACTAGTTCTATACTGAACTGCCCAGCTAGAGAGCTGACCACTCCCCTTTCATTATACAGGTCACTTCTAAAACACAACCACTTTGGCCTAAAATCTCATCTGTTTACATATAAACAAAAGGCCTGTCAAAATCCTTCTTTATCTCTGTACCAAAGTAGCCACCTTGGAGCCAGGAGTGTTTTATGACCCCTGTGAAAAACATCAAGGACACAGTAACCTTGAGAAAAGGAACAGCTTTTAGAAAAAGGGACTGGTTCTGTGACACCATGTCAGAGGTAAGTAGCAGTGGCTATAGCCTGCGGTACACACAGACCCAACTCCCAAGCTGAGGGAGTTTGGGGGAGATGAAGGAATGGAAGGAGGGAGCATGAGAGGCAACATAGAGGAGTCAGTTCTGATTCTGCCAACCAGCCAAAGCAGAAAGATAGAAGAAAGGTAACAGAGAGAGAAAGAATGAATGAATGAACAATTTCCTTGCATTCCTTTAGTGCCTTCCACAATTTCAGGAGATCTCATAGTCATACAGTACAGAAACTGACCCTTTGGTCCAGCCAGTCCATACCGACCTTACAGGTCGTTCTGCTTTATAACATGCACTTCGTCATTGTAAATTTGCTGTAACATGACTGGTGAATTGGGGACGCTGTTTCTAAAGTGCAAACATTTGAAACATGTGTTGATTGTAACACAATTACATCGCCAACACTTAAAGCACTGTTTTCTTTTCTACAACACGGGGTTGCAAAAGAACACAACCATCATGGTACAGAAGAACTGACCGTAATCCTAAACTTAACTCGTCCCAACTGCCTGCACTTGGCCCATATCCCTCCAAACATTTCCTGTTCATGCACAGATCCAAACATCTTTTAACATGTTGTAAAAGCACTTTAAAGCCAATGATAAACATTTTGAGAGTATTTTCTGTTATAAGGTAGCACACACACTGCTGCTAACAAGCTTCATGCCCTCTGCAGTATTTGGGGAGTAGCCATCTGGATTCAATATTAGAGCTATGTAACAATCAATCTGTGCACAATGAGATCCCACAAACAACCATGAATATAAATGCCTGACAATCTCTTTCAATGATAGCGGCTTTTGAGCAAAACTAATGTCATTTACAAAATACCGTGCAAGAACTGTAACAAACACTACATTGGACAATCAGGCAGAACACTAGTCACCAGGATACATGAACATCAACTAGTCACAAAAAGACATGACCCTCTCTCACTAGTATCCTCACATACAGATGAGGAAGGACACCACTTTGACTGGGACAACACATCCATCCCAGGACAAGCCAAACAGGAACACGCATGAGAATTCCTAGGAGCATGGCATTCCAACCGGAACTCTATCAACAAGTACATTGACTTGGACTCCATTTACCAGCCCCTGAGAAAAAGAACAGGAAATGTCATCACCATAGGAAATGACCACCTCAGGTAATGACATCAACGAAACCAAGGAAACCCAAACATATAAATAGAAAGCAGGAAACACAAGCAGTGATTTGTTTGGAGGGTCACTAAAGATGTTACCCAGTATGGTGACGAAAATCTGAAAATGAACCTTCCAGCTTAGCGAGCAAACCTACACCCTCTTTCAGTGATTTCAGCTGAGCTATAATATGATTGGACATGACATGGAAGCCTGGGATTAATGGTTACGGAACAGAAGGAAGCCATTCGACCCATCATGTCTGTGCCAACTGTCTTCAAGAAGAGCTAAGTGAGTATCCCTACCCTTCTGACTCAGATTGTGGTAGGTCCTGTACGATGTGCCTGAACATCAGTGTGTTGTGAATTAGTTTGTACAGTGACACAAAGGTTCATGGCAGAAAGGTGAGAGCCTCCCACTGCCTTGGGAAAGCAGCCAACATCATCACATATCCCTCCCACCCCGGTTATACTCTCTCCCAATTGGGCAGAAAATATTAAAGTTTATTTATTCTTCAGAACAGATTCAAACACTGCTGTTATTAGACTTCTGAGTGGACTTCCCAAATTTTAAATTTAATGTTGACCTTGCTCTGTGTGCACCTTCTCTGTAACCATAACACCGTATTCCTTGCTCTGTTCCATTACTCTAATGCACTCTGTACAATATGACCTGCACACAACACAAAACTTTTCACTGTACTTCGGTACATGTGACAATAATAAATCAAATCAAATCAGTAGACAGGATCCTCCAGATTAAAGAGCTACACACAGAGCCACACCCTGGGCTTGGGCCTATGCTTTTACCTGCACCTGGCCCACGGCCTGATGAACGGTTTGTGTAGCTGGCATTATCTTTGTGTTGCTCATCATTCCCACTTGAAGATAGACCAATACCTCATCCGAGAGCGTCCCCTGAGACTCCTTCCTGACATTTCACTAATAGAGAGGTTAACAAAGTGAAACAGAAAAATGGAATAGTTTAATATCAGAAACTGATTCAACAGAAATTCACAGCTGGGCTTGATTAGCTGCCTGCCTGCAGCCAGAAAGGAAAATGTATATTTTCCTTTTGAAAGGGCAGCTGATATAATGAGGGTGTCAGTGTTTGACTGGGAGTTCATGCAATTGAATATTAGCTCAATACATCATTGATGTAACGTTGGATCTTGAGCACATGATGTCAGCTGGCACTGCAGTGCAGTACTGAGAGGAACATATTAATCTGAGGCTGCTCTGCAAAGACATGGAAAAGATTGCATGGCTCCCACCTCAAAGAGGAAGCAGGACTGAAGCCTCAAAGACTTGAGACTTTTGTAAACGAGGCAGCTGAGGTGTAATGCAGAGTTGGTAAAGTGTGGCACTGGAAAAAGCCCCACAGGTCAGGCAGTATCTGAGGAGCAAGAGAGTCAACATTTCAGACAGGACCCTTGCCCAGTCCTGATGAAGGTTTAGGCCTGAAACATCAATTCTCCTGCTGCTCGGATGCTGCCTGACCTGCTGGGCTTTTCCATCATCACAATTTACCGACTCTGACTCTCCAGCATCTGCAGTCCTCACTGACTCCAAAATGTCTTGCAGAGAAATGTGAAGCGAAACTTTTTTATAGGGAAGAACCAGGAGAGGCAATTTCAAATAGAGAAGATAATTCATAGAATCCCTACAATGTGGAAGCAGGCCATTCAGCCCATCAAGTCCACACCAACACTTCAAAGGGCACCCCACCCTACAATCCTATATTTCACACAGCTAATCTACCGAACCAGCATATACCTGAACACTATGGGTAATTTAGCATGGCCAGTTCACCTAACCTCCACATCTTTGGATTGCGGGAGGAAACCCAGACAGAAATGGGGAGAAGGTGCAAACTGTACACAGACGGTCGCCTGAAGTTGGAATCAAACCTCAGCCCCTGCTGCTGTGAAGCAGTAATGCTCACCACTGAGCCACCGTACTGCCCCAAATTCTTAAACAAAAACCGAAATTGGTGGAGAAACACAGCAGGTCTGGAAGCACCTGTGGAGAGAGAAACAGAGTTAATCTTTCAAGTCCGTTTACCCTCCTTCAGAATTGTCAGAGTAAGCTGGGCAATGAAGTGGAACTGAGGGTGCAAGGCAGCTCTGAGCCAGCGTGAGGCGCTGCTGATGGGCGGGGGGAGCAGGAGAGAGAGAGAGAGAGCATATGGCAGCAGCTGGCACTGAGTGTGGATCTCAGAATGCAGCGAGAGCAGCTGTCTGTATATCACAGAGCTACCTGTGATCCTGAGTGGATGTAAAATACAAAGAATGAAACTGCAGTTCAAATCCACGAGGGGTGAGTTTGAGCCAGAGACAGTCACTGAGGAATGAGGTTTGACTATGCAAAGGGATTTTGACAAATACCCTGTCGAACAGCAGGAACAACAATGGAAGTGTTGATGGTGGACAAGATGAGAATGGAAATCCTGTTGGAGAGAGGAGCAGATTCTTCAAAGTGGGCTCCCCTGGAGGAGATGTTACACTGTGTTAAACAAAAAAACAAAATGTAAAACTGCGGTGGCTGGAAATCTGAAAGCAAAACAGAAATTAGTGGAAAACCTCAGCAGGTCAGGCAGGATCGGTGGAAAGAGAAACAGAATTAACATTTAAAGTCAGTGACCCTTCTTAAAGTTTTCTATTTATTCATGCATGGGCCACCATTTATAGCCCCGTCCCTAGTTGCCCCTTGAGAAGGTGGGAGGTGAGCTGCCTTCTTGAACCGCTGCAGTCCATGTGCTGTGGTAGACCCATAATGCCCCTAGGAAAACAGGAATCAATAGGAAAACTCTCTCCATCCACATGTACACACAATCTGTTTTCTGCAACCAGCTGATCTTCCCTCCATGCCGTACCATGAGCCCCTACTTTATATAGAAACCTCCTAGCCGACTCCTTATTAAATGTCATCTGGAAGTCAAAGTACAGAAGATCTACAGCATACATTCACGCAGCAAAGAACTCCAAGCAGAAAAACAACTCTTTCTAGACTGTTTCCAGAGGACCTTATTGCATCCATTCCTGACTAATCGACAATTTACCTTGCTTCTTTAAGATATAGAGAGTCCCATTGACTGTTGAGCTCCTGTGGTTAAGAATGGTTGTGACTGGGCATCCTCTGGAGATCTGTTCCACCTTGAACCTTGTGGTATGATACTGACTGGCTCAATATCAGACAGGTCAAACCAAGGTAACTGATCAGCTAAAACTGAATCTGCTGCACCAGGGTCTAATTTAAACTCAATCCTCCATTTTTCAGTGTACCTATCAGACATTTTTCTCACTTTCATTAATTTCACTTCAAAAGGTTCGACATATGGACCGGATGCTGAAAATGTGTTGCTGGAAAAGCGCAGCAGGTCAGGCAGCATCCAAGGAGCAGGAGAATCAACGTTTCGGGCATGAGCCCTTCTTCAGGCTGATGCCCGAAACGTCGATTCTCCTGCTCCTTGGATGCTGCCTGACCTGCTGCGCTTTTCCAGCAACACATTTTCAGCTCTGATCTCCAGCATCTGCAGTCCTCACTTTCTCCGTAATGGACCGAATGGCCTGTTTCTATGCTGTATGACTCTGCGAGGTGTGTTGTCCTTGCTGGTGTTCATCTTCCATCTCCCGGAGTTGCACTTTTTGAAGAATTTTCCCTTTTTCAGGAATACTTTCCTTGTGAGGATATTTTTACTGCTTTTACAGTTAGAATTGGTGCATTTTTAAGCCGGCAAAACTTAAATACTGCATCTTTAAGTTTTCTTCATTGGTAGCACTTGACTCCCTCTAGTGGGCAATCCTGGTATTTGTGACATCGTCAATTCCAAGGTTAAAGAGTCATACAGCACAGAAACAGACCCTTCAGTCCAACGCGCCCATACTGACCAGATATCCGAAATTAGTCTAGTCCCATTTGCCAGAACCTGGCCCATATCCCTCTGAACCCTTCCTATTCATATACACATCCAGATGCCTTTTAACTGTTGGAATTGTACCAGCCTCCACCACTTCCTCTGGCAGCTCATTCCATACACACACCACTCTCTGTATGAAAACATTGTTCCTTAGGTTCTTTTTAAATTTTTCCCCTTTCACCCCAAACCTATGCCCTCTAGTTCTGGACTCCCCTATCCCAGGGAAAAGACCTTGTCTATTTATCCTAGCCATGCTCCTCATGATTTTATAAACCTCTATAAGGTCACCCCTCAGCCTGTGATGCTCCAGGGTAAACAGCCCCAGCCTGTTCAGCCTCTCCCAGCAGCTCAAATCCTCCAACCCTGGCAACATCCTTGTAAATCTTTTCTGAACTCTTTCAAGTTCCACAACATCCTTCCGATACAATGGAGACCAGAATTGCACGCAATATTCCAACAGTGGCCTAACCAACATCCTAAAGCTGCTACATGACCTCCCAACTCCTATACTCACTGCTCTGACCAATAAAGGAAAGCATACCAAATGCCTTCTTCACTATCCTATCTACCTGCGACTCCACTTTCAAGGAACTATGAGCCTGAACTCCAAGGTCTCTTTGGTCCTAATGAGTTATTTAGCACAGAGACAGGTCCTTTGGTCCAACCAGTCCATGACAACCATAATCCCAAACTCAACTAGTCCCAACTGCCTGCACTTGTTCATATCCCTCCAAACCTTTCCGATTCATGAACTTATCCAAATGACTTTTAAGTGTTGTAACTGTTATTGCTTCCACCACTTCCTCTGGCAGTTCATTCCATACACAAACCACTCTGTGTAAAACTCATTGTCCTCGTGTCCTTTCTTAATCTTTCTCTTCCACTTTAAAAATATGCCCTGGTTTTGAACTCCCCCACCCTAGGGAAAAGACCCTTGTCATTCACCTTATCTATGTCACTCATGATTTTATTAACCTCTGTAAGGTCAACCCCCTACCACCCACACTCCATTGAAATATGAAGTCACTGTAGGTGCCCCCATGGATTGGGCAGCTTCCCTAACACCATGGATGCAGCAGATTGATGTTCAGCCCTCATGTGTTCTCTCTAACATGAGGCCTGTGTTCAATCTTGCACTGTAGAGGCTGACCTCTAGGACAACACTCTCCCAGAATCTGTGGTAACACTTCCTCTGTTGGATCTACAAGTGACTATTGCACCACTTACAGGAATTCTAACAAACTCCTAACATTTCCATACTAATATTCACAATGCTGCTGTTTATCTTACAGCTCTCTACAACAGTTCCTTCACTCCTTTTTTTTCTCAGATTCTCGATAGATGTGAGTATTGATATCACAGTTACATAATTATCTATATTGTATGTGTACCCGCCCTTTAAGAGCATGTATCTTTAGGAATTCCATGTCCTGTCGGTATATAATCTTGTGACTGTTCCTGGAAATAAGCCTGATTTGGATTTGCAAAATAAAGACACAGAAATCTGGAATATCTGCTTGAAGTTTACTATTTTAAATAAACAAACACAGAGAATTAATCAAAGCCTGAGCAGCCATTGATAATTAGATCATTATTATTGACTATTACAAGCTCTTAGAACAGGGCTATCATTGTTAAGATCAGCATTTTTTGTCTATTGTTGGGATTATGTATTTATATTTAAGGACTGTCTGGGCCATATGGACATATTGGTACATTATCTTGATTGAGAGTGGTTTTATAATGTGATTTATTGGTAACTTAAGGTTAATATGAGCTGTAAACCACCTACTTTTTACTAGAAATTAAGTAACTTGTGAGAAACAGCTCAGTAAAGCTTTCAAGGAGATAACAGATAGGGTTTACTGAAAAAAATGGTTTACAAGAAGGCTCATGGTAATGGTTGCCTAGCAACCCTCTCTGGACACGGAATTTTCTTCTGCAGACCCAAGAGTTAGAAAAAATAAGGAACACTGGGAAGTATACATCATACCCCCTGTTCTCCTGCAAAGCTGACAGATTTCTGTTAACCTGGCAAAAACTTAAAAGTTAGATCATGAACATGTTCTGGAGACTCAAATTCAAATCCATTGGAATCACCACTGGATATCTAACATCACTCTACAGTTGTCATCAATTCAGCTGCATTGTCAGAAAAAAAAATGACATAAGAAGTCTTCACATTTTCTCTTGTGTTTCCCATTTCCTGGTCCACAGAGATTTTGTTTTCCCTTTGCCTTTGTGTTTTCAGAAAAATATCATCTCTGCAGAAATGTTTATTTCATTGTGTGATCTACTTCCTCTGGCAGCGCATTCCACACACGCACCACCCTCTGTGTGAAAAAGTAGCTCCTTAGGTCCCTTTTAAATTTTTCCCCTCTCACCCTAAACCTCTAGTTCTGGACTCATCTACTCCCAGGGAAAAGTCCTTATCTATTCATCCTATCCATGAGCCAAAGGACACAGATTTTTAGAATTGTAAAATCAGAGAGATGCGCAGCATAGAAACAGACCCTTTGGTCCAACTTGTCAATACCGACCAGATATTCTAAATTAATCTAGTTCTGTTTGTCAGCATTTAATGGAGTTGGCAAAGGTGGGACGCAGATTAATTTACACAATGGGTTGTTGGGATCTGGAAAGCGCTGCCTGAAAGTGGGGTGGCAGAAGATTCAACATCAACTTTCAAATAGAATTGGATAAGTTAGTGTAACATTTTCAGGGTTTTGTGGAAAGAATTCATAAAGTCAGGAAGTATGGGATACAGGGAGATTTGACTCTCTGGATTGAGAGGTAGGTTCTTTACACAGAGAGTTGTGAATGCATGGAGTGCGTTGCCAGTGGTGGTGGTGGAAACAGAGTCATTGGGGACATTTAAGCGCCTGCTGGAAACGCACATGGAGAGCAGTGAGTTGAGGGGTGAGTAGGTTAGGTTATTTTAGTTTAGACTAGGAATAATCCTTGGCACAACATCATGGGCCGAAGGGCCTGTTCTGTGCTCTACTTTTCTATGTTCTATGTTCTAATGGACACAAGGGATTCATTGGGATAGCACTGTCACAGCTCAATGGGCAGAATGGTCTCTCTCTGTTGTAATGATGTAAAGGAAGTATTTTCTGCTCCAATCTAAATCAGACACCTGAGCATTTAAACTGACCTTAGGACATCAAATGGCTCTTTGTCGTTTACGTAAATAAATAGTCTCCACTTTGATGAATGGTGCTGCAGAGAATTCACAGCCAGTAACCGACTTTAAATGGGGATTGAATGAGATCCTGTCGCAGGGTCTAGTTGATGGGCAACAATGAGTAAGCCATAGCTGGAGGTGGAGGGAAACATTGATCTGATTTCTCTTTTGCTGTCTAAGGGTATCAATTCCAACGTTTCGTCTCCAGCAAATAAAGACTGCAACTTCACTTTCCCTCCTAATTTCTGATATTTAGTCTCACGTCAACCCGTAGAGAGGATGTTTAATAGAATCAAAGAATCCCTACAGCGTTAAAATAAGCCATTTGGCCCAACAAGTCCACACTAACCTTTCAAAGTGTAACCCATCTCCCTTCCCTATTAGTCTACATTTTCCCTGACTAATGTACACATCCCTGAACACTATGGGACAATTTCCCATGGCCAATCCACCCAACCTACACATCTTTGGACTGTGGGAGGAAACCGGAGCACCTGAAAGAAACCCACGCAGACACGGGGAGAATGTGCAAACTCCACACAGACAGTCGCCCAAGGAATGGAATCGAACCTGGGATCCTGGTGCTGTGAGGCAGCAGTGCTAACCACTGAGCCACCGTGCCACCCATATGGCAGCATCTGCGCTAGTTTACAAACTGAGTCATTCCTGCCCTGTGCTTGCTTCAGATGGCCAGAATGTGCGGGGCTTTTAGTTATATTTGCTTGCACTGGCTCGTGGGGTAATTTAGTGAGAGGTCAAAGTTTTAGGATAAGACGCAGCAGATTTAAAATGAGATGACGAGAAATTACTTCTCTCAAAGGGTCATGAATCTGTGGAATTCACTGCTCCAGACTGGTGGACATTGAGTAAATTTAAGGAGGAAATGGGCAGATTTTTAATTAGTAACAGGTTGAAGAGTTATGGGGAGTGGGCAGGCAAGTGGAGTTGAGGCTGAGATGAGATTAGCCGTGATTGTATTGAATAGCAGAGCAGGCTCAAGGGGTTGAACGGCCTACTCTAGCTCCTATTTCTTACATTCCTCTAGAAGGAATATCTTAGAAGGATGAGAGAGAAATAGTAGGATGGAAATATTTAGGGAGCCAATTTCAGGGGTTAGGCCCGAGGCAGCTGAAGACTTGCAGTTATAGGGTGATCAAACTCAGGGATGTACAAGAGGCCAGAGTTAGAGCAGTACAGAGGTCTCATGGGAGTGATTGACAATATTCACTGAGCAAGACTTGATTGCATGGAACTGGGTTAAACAGCTGACTAACTGTGACAAATAGATGAGCAGGAAGGTGGATCATAATCACTACAGAATCGGTACTGGAAAAACTAACGAGCTAAAGGTGGATAATTCCCCTGGATCAGATGATTTTAATCTTAGGGTCATAAAAGAAGAGGTAGCAAAGATCGCATTATTAGTGTTGGTCCTAGATTCTGGAAAGGTCCCAGTTGTTTTAGAATCGTTAACATGACACTTTCATTCAAGAAAGGAAGGAGAACAAACGGAGGAAATGATAGACTAATTATATGATATGACCATCAGCCATAAGAAAAATGTGAGGATTCATTATTAGGGAGGCAGTTGCATGATATTTAGAAAATCATAATGCAATCAGACATGGTTTGTGAAAGGGAAATGGTGATTGACTAAATCATCAGAATTCTTTGAGTACCATGAATAAAGGGGAATCTGTGGATATATGGACCTAGATTTATAGAAGACATCTGATAAAGTGCCACATGAAAGGCTTTTTCACTGAATCAAAGCCCATAGCGTAGAGGGTCACATATTAGTGTGGAAGATGATTGACTAACATGCTTGAGAAAGAATATAATTCCAATAGAAGCAGTAGAGCAGGGTTTTTTTGGACTGAAGGGTTGACTTTCTGAGGAAATGTTCAGGAGGTTGGGCCTCTCCACACTGGGGCTTTGAAGAATGAGATGTGACTTATTGAAATGTCTCAGACTCTGATGGGAGGGAACCGGCTGATTGATATTTTAACTCCAATAACCATCTTCATGCTAGAACTCTTAATACTCCCATATCCCCCAAATCATTCCATCCTTCTCAGTTCTGTCCTTTTCAACCTCCAACTATTTAACAACCTTTCGGAAAACAGAGTTCCTTTTTTGTGAGGATGTTGTTTGTTTTAAATTAGACCGAGAATGGCCTATTGTAAACTGCTCGTTCTGTACTCCAATTACCAGAGGAAATAGTTATTAACTCTGCTAAACATTTTCAACACCTCAATGAGTCCACCCCTTCATCAGTTACAGCCAAGAGAATACAAGGAGGAGACGGGGAATGTTGTTGGGGAAAGAGGGGGAGGAAGTCAACGTTTTTAATGACAAATGGGGCTAAAGTTCATACAATTACTGGAGCGTTTTGGCATGTGGAATTGCTGCCCTCCTCTGGATCATTCCAAAATTGCAGCAAACATTTGACTCAGGTGATTTCTAATGCTGTTGGTTAGTCAGCATATAATACATGTGTTCTCGACCCTTTATAGTTAAGTTATATCAGACTTCTAAAATTTGTTCCTGAAGAAGGGCTTATGCCCAAAACGTTGATTCTCCTGCTCCTTTGATGCTGCCTGACCTGCTGCGCTTTACCAGCAACACATTTTTAAGCTCTGATCTCCAGCATCTGCAGTCCTCACTTTCTTCCTTTTAAAATTTGATCTTTGGGATGTGAGTGTCACTGGCCAGGCAGTGTTTATTACCCAACTCCTATACTCAGTGGTCTCAGCAATGAAGCCAAGCATCCCAAACACCTTCCTAATCTACCTGTGACGCAACTTTCAAAAAACAATGCATCAGCGCCCCTAGGTCTCTCTGTTTGACATTACTCCCCAGGGCCCTGCCATTAACTGTGTAAATCCTTCCCTTGTTCATCTTACCTATCCCCAAATAATCCAGGCTCTATCTTAAATATACACCAGCACTCTGCCCCCATGGTTCTCTGTGCCAAGGAGTTCCAAAGACACTCAACATTCTGAGAGAAGAAATTCCTCCTCATCTTATCTTAAATTGGCACCCTTTTATTCTGAGACTCTGCCCTCTGGTCCTAGACTCACCCATGAGGGGAAAAATCCTCTCAGAGTTTACCCTGTCAAGCCCCTTCAGAATCTGTAATTTTTCAATGAGATCACCTCTCATATTTCTAAACTCCAGGGAGTAGAGTCCCAATCTGTTTAACCTTTACTTATTAGACAATCCCTCCAAACCAGGATCCATCCTTCTGTGAACTACCTCTAATGAAATGATATCTTTCCTTAAATAAGGGACCAAAAATGTTCAAGTACTCCAGATGTGGTCTCACAAGCCCCTTGCACAGTTACAGTAAGACTTCCCTCCTCTCATACCCCAACCCCTCTTGAAATAAAGACCAAATCCCATCACCCTTCCTGATTCCCTGCTGCCCCTGTGTGCTAGCTTTCTGGGTTTCGTGCACAAGTCCCACCAAGTCCCTTTGTGTTACAGCTTTCTGCTGTTTCTCCTTGTTGGAATAATACTCTGTTCTTTTCTTCTCTCTTCCAATATGAAGAACTTTGCATTTCCACACATTATACTCCATTTGCCAAATTCTACTGACTTCTTCGAAACATATAAAATTCTGGATAGGCTGGATCCGGGAAGAATGTTCCCGATGTTGGGGAAGTCCAGACCCAGAGGTCAGAGTCTAAGAATAAGGGGTAAGCCATTCAGGGCTGAGTTGAGGAAACATTTCTTCACTCAGAGAGTTGTGAACCTGAGGCGTTCTCTCTCACAGGAAGCTGTTCGTTAGATATATTCAAGAGAGAGCCAGACATGGCCATTGCAGCTAAAGGGACCAAGGGGTAAGGGGAAGGGAAGGAATTGGATACTGATATTGCATGATCAGCCATGATTGTATTGAATGGTGGTGTGGGCTCGAAGGGCAGAATGGCCTATTCCTGCTCCTATTTTCTATGTTTCTTTAACCTAATGATGTCCCTCTGTAAACAGATTGTATCCTTTTCATAATCTGCCTTTCCACCTATTTTTGTGTCAGCTGCAGATTTGGCTAAAGCATATTCACTTACTTGCTCCAAGTCGTTCATATATTGTATACTGTAAACTGTTGTGGTCCCTGCACTGATCCCTGTGGAATACACTGGTCATGTGTCGCCAGTCTGAAAAAGCACCCCTTATTCCCATTCACTATTTCCTGCCCATGAGCCAATTCTCTACCCATACCAAAGTGCTACCTCCAACAATGCAGTCTCTTGTATATGATTTAACTTTTTGTGAGGTACTTTGGACTTCCAGAAGGCATTCGACAATGTATAATGCCGTCTGAATGGTTGGTTTATGATGCAGTGTAACACCAACAACACAGGTTAATTGCCGCATCGACTGAGGTTAGCATGAAGGACTCTCCTTCTTAACCTTTCCCCCCACCTGGGTGTGGTGACCCTCAGGTTAAACCACACTCAGTTATCTCTCTGAAGGAGCAGCCCTCTGGCCTGGTCAGACAGTGGGGAATTTACCTTGTACTGAATTGATGTTCTAAAGGAAATACCATGTAATCCCCATTCTCAATTGCTAACTTCCTTTTGAACAACCTCACATGTAGACACACAGGGAGAGAATTCTAGGCACAGTAAAGAAATGACGATCTTTTGTCCCAAGTCAGGATGGTGTGTGGTTTGGAGAGGAAATCTGGGTGGCAGTGTTTCCACCCAATTACCTTGGGTTTTGAACCTGTGTCCCCAGAGCTTCTGGATTACCAGTCTAGTGACAGTATCCAATACAACAGTCAACTCTCCACCCCACCACCTCATCACCAGCACAGAAATACATAAATAATTCATTCTCTGACTTTGGACCTCATATGATGCAGATTTTACATTGACGCATGTTTGGCTACTGTCCCATGTTACTGCACCAAAGAATGCACAAAAAGGAGGTGATTTGGCCCATTATTCCTGTATTGGCTCTTTGAAAGAATTGTTTTCAGTTAGTGTCACCCACTTGGCCTTTCCCAATAGTACTGAAACATTTTACAGTTAAACATTAATCCAGTCCCCAGGCAATATGTTCCAGATCACAACACTCATGTAATGTGGAAAACAAAGAGGCAATTTTACCTTTCGCTTTATTTACCGATAATTACCGATTGCCTACCATGGTTTCTCTATATCAACTCTGTCAAGCCCCTCCACTTTGAACATGTCAATTAAATTACCTCTTAACCTGCTCTGTGCTAAGGTGAACAATCCCAGTTTCACCAGTCTGTCCACTCTAACAGGACTCCTTCATCCTTGGCGTATTTCTGGTTAACAGGCACAGAAAATGTTGGAGAAACTCAGCAGATCTGGCATTTGTGGAGAGAGAAATAGAGTTAACATTTCAAATGCAGTATGAGTCTTCTTCAGAACCTCCTCTAGTTAAACCTCTCTCCAAGACCTTGGTATCTTTCCTAAGGAGTAGTGTCCAGGCTTGGACACAGTGCTCCAGCTGGGGCCTACCCAGGAATTTACAAACTTTTCTCAGAGCTTATATTCTTTGAATAAGGCCAAGCATCGTGAAGGCTTTTAGCTCAACTTACCCAGTCATCTTCAAAGACTTGGACCTGTATAGCCCCATGTTTGCATTGCTCTATGCGGTTTACATGGCCTCTCCTCATTCGTCCTGACAAAATGAATCATTTCTCAGTTTTCTCCACTAAATTTCACGTGCCATAAATCTGTCCATTTCCCCAACAATCCATCCCCTCCTGACATCTGTGAGAGAACCCGTCATGGTTGACTGCATTGCTGATTGTGTCTTCAGCAAATGTGGAAATGATGCACTGTATCCTCACCTCCAGGTCATTCATAGTCAACAAAGGGGGCATGGCAAGTAGGAACAGGGGTAGACCATTCAGCTCCTTAAACCTGCTCCACCATTCAATACCACCAGAACCTCAATCACTTTCCTGCCCTCTCCCTGTAATTCTTCAACCTGTCACTAATTAAAAGTCTATTTCATCCTCAAATCTACTCAGTGTCCCAGTTTCCACTGCAGTATCTGGGGGACTGAATTCCATGGACTCACAATTCTTTGAGAGAAGTAACTTCTCCCCATCTCTGTTTTCAATCTGCTTCTCCTTATTCTAAAACAATGATTGTGACCCCAGGACTGACCACTGTAACTGCAGCAATGATGGAGCGAGCTCAATCCAGCCCAGCTGTGGAAGCAGGGATTACACTGAGAGGTGGTGAGAGAGACAGACAGAGAGAGGAAACAGAAAACCTACCGAGGGCATTTTGGAGACACGGGTGACAATTCACTGAATGTGAAACTTCACGTTTGTGTAAATGTGATTAGTTTTGTTCTACATCGGTTTGTTTGAATCTCTGTGTAGCCCCCAAATGTGACAGTGCCACAATGACGCCTCATTTCCTGTCCACCCAGGAAGTTAGGAATGACAGCGTGCTGGAGCAGATGGAAGCAAGAGGAACAGGCCCCTAGAGGACAGTGGGTCCCACCAAGGCCATTACTCTTTGTGGTCAAACTTCTTCATTTTATTTTCCTGGTCTCCATGCCCACAAGTGTTGGTGTGATGAAGGGGTTCAGTGATATCTGGTAATCAGCAAGATATTTCTTGCCAGTGTTTGACCTGATACCATGGGATGTAACAAGATCCAGAGTTAATAGTGAGAACTCCCAGGTCAGCACCCTCCTGACTACATACCTCCATGCCCCCACCTCTAATGGAGCTGTCTTGCATGGCAGGATAGAGACAGCGGAGCCTGGAATATTGCCTGAAGGATATGATTCCATTAGACGTCAGGCTAATGCATGCTGTAGCCTCTGGGATAGGTCTCCCAATGTTAGCACCAGATGTTAGTGAGGAGGTGACACTACAGCATTGTTTGGTTTCGACAGGCTGCTGTCATTTCTGGTGCCTCGGTCAATGCCAGCTGGCGGGTCCGGTCTCATTGTTTTCTTTAGGTTTTGCAGCAGTTTGGTACAACCGAGGCTCTGCCCGGCCATTTGGGAGGCCAGTCAACCATATTGCTATGTGTCTGGAGTCACACATAAGCCAGACCAGGTAAGGACAGCAGATTTCCTTCCTTAAAGAACATTAATGGTCCAGGTGGGTTTTCAGACACAATGAAGTCGTTTCATGATTACCTTTATCTTTATATTAGGAGAAAGATTAGATTAGATTACTTACAGTGTAGAAACAGGCCCTTCGGCACAACAAGTCCACACCGCCCCGCCGAAGCGCAACCCACCTATACCCCTACATCTACCCCTTACCTAACACTACGGGCAATTTAGCATGGCCAATTCACCTGACCTGTACATCTTTAGACTGTGGGAGGAAACCGGAGCACCCGGAGGAAACCCACGCAGACACAGGGAGAACGTGCAAACTCCACACAGTCAGTCGCCTGAGGCGGGAATTGAACCCGGGTCTCTGGCGCTGTGAGGCAGCAGTGCTAACCACTGTGCCACCGTGCCGCCACACCAAAGTGAGGACTGCAGATGCTGGAGACCAGAGTTGAAAAATGTGGTGCTGGAAAAACACAGCAGGCCAGACAGCAGCCGTGGAGCAGGAGAATCGACGTTTCGGGCGGTTGGGTTGGTTGGTGCGGGTGTCCCAGAGGTGTTCCCTGAAACATTCCGCAAGTAGGCGTCCTGTGTCCCCAATATAGAGAGACCACATCGGGTGCAGCGGATACAGTAAATGATGTGTGTGGAGGTGCAGGGGAATTTGCGATGGGCCTGCACCTGCACCTCCACACACATCATTTACTGTATCCGCTGCACCTGATGTGGTCTCCTCTACATTGGGGACACAGGCTGCCTACTTACGGAACGTTTCAGGGAACACCTCTGGGACACCCGCACTAACCAACCCAACCACCCCGTGGCTGAACACTTTAACTCCCCCTCCCACTCCGCCAAGGACATGCAGGTCCTTGGCCTCCTCCATCGCCAGACCCTGGCCACATGACGCCTAGAGGAAGAGCGCCTCATCTTCTGCCTAGGAACCCTCCAACCACACGGGATGAATGTAGATTTCTCCAGCTTCCTCATTTCCCCTCCCCCCACCTTATCTCAGTCCCAACTCCCGGATTCAGCACCGCCCTCTTGACCTGCAATCTTCTTCCTGACCTCTCCGCCCCCACCCTGTGTCTGGCCTATCACCCTCACCCTCACCTCCTTCCACCTATTGTATTCCCAGTGCCCCTCCCCAAAATTCCCTCCCCCCTACCTTTTATCTCAGCCCGCTTGGCACACCAGCCTCATTCTTGAAGAAGGGCTTATGCCCGAAACGTCGATTCTCCTGCTCCTCGGATGCTGTCTGGCCTGCTGTGTTTTTCCAGCACCACATTTGTCTTTATATTCCAGACTAATCAAATTTTAAATTTGTGGTGAGATTTGAACACATGTCTCCAGGCCAATGTTATAGGCCTCCAGACTACCAAGTAGAATAGATAGATTATGGAGGGATGTGACAGCACTGAAGAAGATATGGAAGAGATTTCCTGGGATGTTGCCTGGGCTGGAGAATTTCAAATATGAAGTGAGATTAGACAGACTGGATTGTTTTCCTTGGAGACTGAGGGGGAAATGACTGAGATCATTTCTGAGAGGCATCTAGCCAGGGAGGAAGATTTCCCCTTGGTGGAGAGATTAATGACCAAGGGCGTAGATTTAAGGTGAGAGGCGAGAGGTTTAGAGAGGATGTGAGGATTTTTATTCAGAGACTGGTGGGAATCTGGAACTCATTGCCTGTGATGGTGCCAGAGGCAGAAACCCTCAGGACATTGAATAAGTATCTAGATGTGTATTTGCTATGGGTCAAGTGCTAGGAAATGGGATTAGAGTAGTGAGGTGATTGGCTTTGACTGGTGCAGACTTGATGAGCTGAAGGGTCTTTTTCTGTGCTGTAGACCTCAATGAAGTTAGAATTCCTTGCCACAGAAACTGTGGGGGCAGTGTTGATGTATTTATTTAAGGCTGAGACAGTAGATAGATTCTTGTTCATTCAGGAATGAAGGGTTACAGGGTAAGAACAGCAAAGTAGGCATTGGGAATATTGGAGGAGAAAGTGAGGACTGCAGATGCTGGAGATCAGAGCTGAAAAATGTGTTGCTGGAAAAGCGCAGCAGGTCAGGCAGCATCCAAGGAGCAGGAGAATCGACGTTTCGGGCATACGTCGATTCTTCTGTTCCTTGGATGCTGCCTGACCTGCTGCGCTTTTCCAGCAACACATTTTCAGCATTAGGAATATTGGCTCAGCCATGATCCTGTTAAATGGTGGAGCAGGCTCGAGGGGCCGAATGGCCTACTCCTGTTCCTATTTCTTTTGGTCTTAAGGACTTCATTATAGACTGATAACAGAGATTATCTAATTATATAATCATTATGTTATCATTTCCACTTTTCGTCAGAAACAAATGTGGTTAAACAATTTGAGTTAGAACCAATCAACTTTTCTGATACATCAGCATATTCCTGAAGCTATAACTGTCCTCTCTCTGCCTGCTATCTACTGTAGGTGTGTTGAATGGACATTCAGCCCATTTAACTGTCTACTCAGCCACTCCAGGGCTCAATCTTTTTGATATCCATCTCTAGTCCCAGTAGAGTCTGCAGTCGATCCCATTCTTCCCCCTGTGATTGAAGAGTGCGATCAATGGTTTTTCAGTCAGAGACACTGAGAATCTGCCCAGCCTGCAGCTCCTCAATGTCCTCAATGAGAGAAGGAAGGAAGTGTAAACACATTTTCATTGTGGTGTCCTCGAAATTCACCTGTTTGAGTGATGCCAGGACATGGTCTATGTGATGAAACATGCCTGTGAACGGAAATTTGTTCAGGATCAAAATTAGGAAGCACTTTCGCATGGTGATGGAAATCTGGAACTCCCCTAGCACCTCCCCCACCTACCCCTGCACCAACACCACCCCCACAAATCAACACCCCCACCCTGCACCTACACCAAAAAGATCATGGCTCCAGGCCTGAGCAAATTTGTAAAGGCCAACAATGCAAGAGGTTCTTTTCTTTCATAGATTCCCTACAGTATGGAAACAGGCCCTTCAGCCCACCAAGTCCACCCAGACCCATGCCCCTACCCTATTACATTACATTACCACTGACTAATCTACCTAACCTACACATCCCTGAACACTTTGGGCAATTTAGCATGGCAAACATGCCTAACCTGCACATCTTTGGACTGTGTAGCTGTCAGTACTAAGACTGACCCAACTGAAAAGCACAGCAAGTTCGAGGGGGTGAATGGCCTCCTCCTGCTCCTGTTTCAAACCAGTGTCCAGAGCACAAGTGTTGCATTTTCTTTCTTTTTCCTCATGGGATGTGGTCACCTATGGCAAGACTGGCATTTATTATCCATCCTTTGACATCTTCAGATAGTGAGCTGCCTTCTCGAACCACCGCAGTCCATAGACTGTGAGAACACCCACAATGCTGTTCCAAAGAAGGGGAGGTGCCGAGTTTTTGAGCCGGTAAAATGGAGTTTACCCTCTCCAGGAAGCAGCAGGATTGGCTGGGCTGGGAGAATAAACAATACTTGCCGGAAATGGGGTTCCCCAATGGTGGGATTGAAGAGGGTTAAGGTTTGTTAAAAATAGTTTACCTCAGAATAAGTAATTTAGCAATTGTTCCAGGCGATAAATATTTAGATATAAACATGAAGAGGATATATGAAGCTGAAAAAGTATGAAAGGTCCCGGAAGAGGCTTTCAGATTCTCTGCAAACTGGGAGGTGAAGTGAGAGTGAGGATAAATGTATAGACAAGATAGAGGAGGAGGTTCTGTCTGGAGTGACACCTACAGGATCTGTAAAGGATTGTTTCATACTGTAAAGGGGATTTTGCAGTTTAATGGCAGCATGTCTTACTGTGTGTTTCTAAATGGCTTCATGAAAGGGAAATCATATCTGACTAAGTTATTAGAAATTTTTGAGGAAATCTAAACCACATTGGATAGAAGGGACCCAGTGGATGTGTTGTATTTGGATTTTGAAAAGGCATTTGACAAGGTACCTTACAAAATGTTGTTACATAAGAGCCACGGTATTGGAGGTCGTATATTGACATTGAATGTAATGGAATGAAATGTCACATGTACCAAGGCACAGTGAAAAGCTTTGTCTTGCGAGCAATGGCATGTGACATGGATAGAGAATTGGCTCATGGGCAGGAAACAGCGAGTGGGGGTAATGGGTTCTTTTTCAGGTTGGTAACCTGTGACCAGTGGGTTCCACAGGGATCAGTGCTGGAATCGCAACTGTTTACAATATATATTAATGACTTGAAGCAAGGAAGGAAATAGACTGTAGCCAAATTTACAGATGACAAAAAAATGGGTGGGCAGTCAGATCGCAAGACGGATACAAACAATTTCTGAAAAGTCAAATAAGTGGGCAAGCCATTAGTAAATGGAGTGTAATGTGGGAAAATGCAGTTTTCATTTTGGAAGAGAGAAGAAAAGAACAGAGTATTAAACCGGGAGAAACTGCAGAAGTGTGCAACACAAAGGGTCTTGGGGGGACTTGTGCACAAAACACAGAAAGCCAGCACACAGGGGCAGCAGGGAATCAGGAAGGGTCGTGGAATGTTGGCCCTTATTTCAAGGGGGTTGGAGTATAAGAGAAGGGAAGTCTTACTGTAACTGTACAAGGGGCTGGTGAGACCACATCTGGAGCACTGTGAGCAGCTTTTGTCCCTTTTTTAATGAAAAATATCATTTAATTAGAGACAGATCATAGAAGGTTCATGAGTATGATCCTCGGTATGGAGGGATTATCATATGACCAAAGGTTAAACAGATTGGGACTCTACTCCCTGGCGTTTGGGAGGATGAGAGGTGATCTCATTGAAAACATATTGGATTTTGAAGGGGCTTGGCAGGGTCAATGCTGAGAGGATGTTTTCCCTCATGGGAGAGTCTAGAACAAAAGAGAATCGTTTCAGAATAAAGGGAGCATCAGCTTAAAGACTGAGATGAGGAGAAATGTCTTCTCTCAGAAGCTTGAGAGTCTTTGGAACACCTTGACACAGATACTTGGGGTGGGGATGGGGAAGGCAGTGGGGGGAGGTCCCTTCTGTATATTTAAGGCCATTGTAGGTACATTCTTGATCAGTCAGGGAATAAAGAGTTATGGAGAAAGGGCAGGAAAGTGAACGTGTGGAGTGTAAGATCAGCCATGATCCTATTGAATGGTGGAACAGGCTTGAGGGGCTGAATGGCCTACTCCTTTTCCTATTTCTTAAAGTCTGAAATCTTCAAATTTGTGCAATATGTAAATGGCTGGGTTTATTCTATTTAATCTTTGTTTCATTTGCATGATAAATTAATAAGCTAAATCAGCAGCATTGTGTGTTTATGATCCAGTGGGAAACCAACTCATTCAAAACAAAGAAACAAGATTGTCATATCAAGCCAGACTTCAGTCTGAGATCTGACATGACCATCCACTGGCATTGTAACAGCTGGAGAATTTTGGGAAAATATAACCAATGATCTTCTATCTCGACAGCTATCTCTTTTAGAACCTTAAGATATGGTCTTTCAGATCCAGGGGATTTATATTTCTTGAATATTTATCTCTCTGCTGATATAAACAACCATTAGATTTTCACTCTCATTAACCCTGTGATTCCCTGTCATGTCATTTATGTTTTCTACTGCCACTTCCTCAACCTCTTGATTGTTTCTCCTGTTTCTATCTCTAAGAGACCAATATTTACTTGAACGACTCTCCTCCCTTTTGCATTCTTGCAAAAGCTCTTACAGTCTGTTTTTATATCCCGACCCATCTTCTCTTTTTATTAAACTTTTGCTTGGCCTTTTGCTGTTATTACTGTGCATGAGTGGGTATTTGCATATGATTGCTCATCAATCTTGTGTGTGCATTGCTGTGTATGCCGATGTGTGACAGTGTTTGAGTCACAGTATACACTTGTCACTGTATGTGTGCAAGAGAAAGACAGGTTCTGTGCCATTCTGTGTCCGTTGATGAATGTATATGAAACTATGTGTGTGTGTATATCACTGTACCTCGGTCTGTGAATGTGAGTCTGTATTTATCACTCAATTTCTTATTGTGCCTCTGTGTCATTAGATTACTTACAGTGTGGAAACAGGCCCTTCGGCCCAACAAGTCCACACCGACCCACCCCCTCTAACACTACGGGCAATTTAGCATGGCCAATTCACCCAACCGGCACTCCTTTAGACTGTGGGAGGAAACCAGAGCACCCAGAGAAAACCCACACAGACACTGGGAGAATGTGCAAACTCTACACAGACAGTTGCCTGAGGCAGGAATTGAACCCAGGTCTCAAGTGCTGTGAGGCAGCAGTGCTAACCACTGTGCCATCATACCACCCTGGTGTTTGGAAGGTTTGGTGTTGCAATGTGTGGATCTGTGTCGGTCTCTCTGTGTGAAACTGTCTGTTAGAGGTCACTGTGTGAGGGTGTGTATCAATCTGTCTGTGCATGGAATGTCACTATGTGAGAGTGTGTGTCACCCTGTTTGTGTGTGGGGGTGGGGGGTGACTGTGTGATAGTGTGTGTCACCCTGTGTGTGTGTTGAGGGGTTGACTGTATGAGAGGATGTGTCACCTTGTCTGTGTGTGTCACCCTGTCTGTGTTGTGAGGGTGACTGTGTGAGTCACCCCATGCATGTGGGGGGTTGACTGCGTGAGAGTGTGTGTCACCCTGTCTGTGTGTGTCATCCTGTCTGTGTATGTGTAAGGGTGTGTGTCACCCTGTGTGTGGGTGAGGGTGTTTGTTACCCTGTGTGTGTGTGTGGGGGGGGGGGGTGACTGTGTGAATGTGTGTATGTCTGTGAGGGTATGTGTCCCCCTGTGTGTCTGTGTGAGGGTATGTGTCACCCTGTCTGTGTCTGTGTGAGGGTGTGTGTCACCCTGTCTGTGTGTGTGTGAGGGTGTGTCACCCTGTGTGTCTGTGTGAGGGTATGTGTCACCCTGTCTGTGTGTGTGAGGGTGCGTGTCACCCTCTGTGTGTGTGTCTGAGGGTGTGTCACCCTGTGTGTCTGTGAGGGTATGTGTCACCCTCTGTGTGTGAGGGTATGTCTCACCCTGTCAGTGTGTGTGTGAGGGTGTGTCATCCTGTGTGTCTGTGTGAGGGTATGTGTCACCCTGTCTGTGTGTGTGAGGGTGCGTGTCACCCTCTGTGTGTGTGTCTGAGGGTGTGTCACCCTGTGTGTCTGTGAGGGTATGTGTCACCCTCTGTGTGTGAGGGTATGTCTCACCCTGTCAGTGTGTGTGTGAGGGTGTGTGTCACCCTATCTGTGTGTGTGTGAGGGTGTGTGTCACCCTGTCTGTGTGTGTCTATGTGAGGGTATGTGTCACCGTCTGTGTGTGAGGGTGTGTGTCACCCTGTCTGTCTGTGTGTGTGGGGGTGTGTCTCCCTGTGTGTCTATGTGAGTGTATGTGTCACCCTGTCTGTGTGTGAGGGTGTGTCACCCTGTGTGTCTGTATGAGTGTATGTCTCACCCTGTCAGTGTGTGTGTGAGGCTGTGTGTCACCCTGTGTGTGTGTGTGAGGGTGTGTGAGGGTGTGTCTCACCCTGTCAGTGTGTGTGTGAGGCTGTGTGTCACCCTGTGTGTGTGTGTGTGAGGGTGTGTGTCACCCTGTGTGTCTGTATGAGGGCATGTCTCACCCTGTCAGTGTGTGTGTGAGGGTGTGTCACCCTGTGTGTGTGTGTGTGAGGCTGTGTGTCACCCTGTGTGTGTGTGTCTGTATGAGTGTATGTCTCACCCTGTCAGTGTGTGTGTGAGGCTGTGTGTCACCCTGTGTGTGTGTGTCTGTATGAGTGTATGTCTCACCCTGTCAGTGTGTGTGTGAGGCTGTGTGTCACCCTGTGTGTGTGTGTGTGAGGGTGTGTGTCACCCTGTGTGTCTGTATGAGGGTATGTCTCACCCTGTCAGTGTGTGTGTGAGGGTGTGTCACCCTGTGTGTCTGTATGAGGGTATGTCTCACCCTGTCAGTGTGTGTGTGAGGCTGTGTGTCACCCTGTGTGTGTGTGTGTGAGGCTGTGTGTCACCCTGTGTGTCTGTATGAGCGTATGTCTCACCCTGTCAGTGTGTGTGTGAGGCTGTGTGTCACCCTGTGTGTGTGTGTGTGAGGCTGTGTGTCACCCTGTCAGTGTGTGTGTGAGGGTGTGTGTCACCCTGTGTGTCTGTATGAGTGTATGTCTCACCCTGTGTGTGTGTGTGTGAGGCTGTGTGTCGCCCTGTGTGTCTGTATGAGGGTATGTCTCACCCTGTGTGTGTGTGAGGGTGTGTCACCCTGTGTGTGTGTGTGTGAGGGTGTGTGTCACCCTGTGTGTCTGGGTCACTCCGTGCTGACAGCGCCCTCCCTCCCACGCCAGTATTGCAGTTTGATTCGCTTTGACTTCCTCTTCCTCCTTGTTCCATGTAAGGTCTCAGGCTCTGATCTCATTCAGTTCCCCGGGGGTTCCCAGGCTGTTTGCCGCGAAACAGGATTCAGTGGGAGCGGGGACAGAGAGGCTGCAGATCCCCCGAGCCCCGGGAGAGCAGCGTGAACACTGCGAGCCCTCTCTCTCTGCCTCTCCCCCCGGGTGAGCGAGCAGGAGCCCAGCGTCTGGTGAGTCCATTGGAGGGGATTAAATTCCGGCCAGAACCGAGACCTCACACGGGAGACAAAAGGGAGCAGGCAGGAGAAGTACTGAACTGGGAAAGCAAAGTGTGTAAAAGTGTCAGAAATAGGCAGGAAACCTGGCTGTGTAACAACAGTGACCAGCAATCAACCCGAGTGGGAAATCGATGGCATTTTTTTTTAAAAAAACATCGTGTACGTGCGTGTGAGCAAAGCAGAGAGGCAGACACACAGACAGAGAATTAGCATGTGTAAGAGGGAGTGTGGAGATGAATGAATATTGGGTCCACCCGGGTATGAGAAAAGGAGGCAGCAAAATGAGAGTCAAACGGGGCAAAAAAAAATTCTTCTCAGTGGGATGTCTGAGAATGAATGTGCGAGAGTGTGAATGTGTGCCCCAGGTTTGATCCAGATTGAGTGTGAATGTGTGCCCCAGGTTTGATCCAGATTGAGTGATTGGATCAGGGTGTGTGTCCTGTACAGAATGAGTGTGGGGGCCACTCTCAGTGATTGGAGGGAGCTGTCTGTGAGTCTTGGGAAGATCAATGAGCGAAGCCCATTGAGAAAGAGTGAAAAATCTGTGCACGTACAGCGACAGGAGCCTGAGAGAATCAGAAACTCGTGAATCAGGCAGGTTCCAGACAGAAATCCGCACATTTCTGGAAAGTAATGCCCATCGAGGGATACAGCGAGAGTGCCAAAAAGTGGCTTTGAGGTAGATGATCAGTCATGATCTAATTGAATGTCAGAGCGGACATAATGGGCCGAATGGCTGACAGTGCGCCTGTTCCTCTGTTTTCAAATTGAGTGAGTTTGACAGAATCAGTGGGCAAGGATTATGAGTTAACGGGTGTGAGAGGCTGTACTGAGTGTGTAAAGCTGTGTAAAATGGTCTGAGCATGAGTAATATGTAAGAGTGCAGGCTGCAGAAGGGGTACAGAAACACCCCATGAGTTTGCTCTAATAATAATCAAATATTGGTGAAATTTAAAATTAATGTATTGATTTTTGACAATTAGGTTCTGTACAGAGCTTTATAGGGTCGATATTAGGGGCAGCAATCCTGCTCAGGAATTCCGCTTTATGCGGTAATGTTTAATATTTTGTAGGGTAACTACAGGTTAATCATACTGAAAGATTAATCTAGAGGGCCAGGCATTCAAATTCCACTGATGCAGCTGCTTAGATTGTTCTTAACAAATCCTGTAAATTGTAGCATTAGGGTCAGTGATGGGTTTGAGAGATTAACATTAGGGTCAGTGTTTCAACTAATGATGAGTTTTAAGGTTTCGTGCAGTTGGTTAACTGCGATCAATTGTAGTGCTTAGGGTTTTTAGGGGTCAGTGATGGGGTTTAGAGTTTAATTTTAGAGTTAGTGATAGGATTTAGGGTTGAGTTTGGGGTCAAGGTTTGTGTTTTGGTTTTAGTTTTAGAGTCAGTGATGGGGTTTAGGGTTTAGTCAGAATAATGATGGATTTAGCCATGATTAGTGATGGGGTTTAGGGTTCAGTGTTAGTGTCAGTGACAGGGCTAAGGGATTAGTCATGGGGTCAGGATTGAGGTCGAAGAGGGCAAATATATGCTGTGAGGGACTGGGATGGTTAGCACGCGCGACCCTTATCCATGTTCCTGTGGGATTCACAGGCAATTCCAGGGCAATGGCCATAGCTTTGGGTCTAATTTCCCAAATGGTGGCCACGCAGGAAATTCAAAGCTTGCAAGAATGTGACACGCAGCTACTGCTCCCAACAACAACACTGGCAGACCGTACCTTCAGCAGGAAAACACTTTGCATTTCTCTAGCACCTTTCGCAGCCTCAAAGGATTTCAAAGCTGTTTGTAGTCATTGAAATGTTTCTGAAGTATTACCAATGCAAGAAACATAATAGCGAAACTCTGTGCAGCAAGCTCCTGCAAATAGCCAGAAGGAAACGAGCAGATAATCTGATTGTAGTCATGCTGGCTGGGTGACAAATCTTCAGCTCATTGACCTTGTTCTTAAAATAGTGCTGTGGAATCCTTCCCCTGACAGGGTAGACAGAAGACGGCACTTCTGACAGTGCAGCCCTCCTTCAGTAGGGCACTGGGATTGCGTGCACTCAGGAGTCAGGGTCAATCCCATAACCATGTAACTCAACGTTACTCGCCAAGCTAGTTCTGCACGAAAGGAAAGTAAAGAGAAGAACATTCTAGAAACACTTGTAGCAATGTATGAATTGATTTCCCCATGTGAAAGGATCTGTGGGACTGACCGGCCATAAAGCTGGAAACACACTGGTGCAATTAACTGGTTCAAAAAGGAGCTGCACTAATTTCTGACTGGGAACAGGGAGATCATTTCCAAACATAGCTGGAGTGTATGCTTGGGAAGTGTAGGAGTTGTACAGTGGGGTTGTATGAGGACAGAAGCTGCTGTGGGGAAATCAGGGTTAAATGCAGGCATTTTGAGAAGCCTAAAGAGGTGGGTGTATACTGTACAGGAATAGAAAGAGATCAGCATTTAATTTTTTTTTAAATGCACAAGAGCTCTCCCAGCTTTAGATATCTGCATTGCAGCAAACCAGGCTGCACACTTCACAACACATTCCCCTTCCCTGGTACCCCAGTGTCAACTAGATCGTATCATGGTTTCCAGTCTCTCAATGGACAACATACAGGCAACCCGCAAAGTCCTCTGTCTTCCCCATTCCACCTCTGACACACCTTCAGGGTTAAATCAAAGCAGTTCATTTTCTCTTTTCCCAGTTTAACAAGGGTCTTTCACTACCCATGCTAGCGTCATTTGCAATAATTAAAGATGAAAATACTGGAACAGTACTGCACCAGGCAAAGTAATGATAAACGTAAGATTTGGGATGGGTTCACCCGAACTGAACCACAGCTGTATCTCTCAGGTGTTGTTGGATTGCGTCTGTTCAGTTTACACTATCAGCACTCTACTAAAAATTGCTCATCCAGCCAAATCCATTTCGCTAAAATCTAATTGTTCACCTGCTCCAAGTCCACTGTCAGGATGTAATTTGATTGACGCCCTCAAAACATCACAGGCTGCTTTGTCGATGTGAATCAGATCAAGACAGCAGCATAAGTACGACAAAAACCGTGTCTTTAGCCTCCTCCTTTCACCTTGAACAAAAAGATTCCTCCAACACCTGATCTGAGGTACAAAGATGGTGCAGTTTGAAGTCTATAAGGGCTTCTTGCTGTTGCAGCCCTTCAGTTACATGGACAGCAAATTGAAGGCCTAGCAGGTGCTGAAATCAATTGACCCTTTCTTTACTCGACTTGATTTTCTGCTGAAGCATATGTGGACCAGCTGGTCACCGGATAGTTACAGCTCAGAAACAGGCCATTCAGCTCATCATTTCCCCCCCAGCTGAGCAATTCACTTAGTGCCATTCTCCCACCTTCGTTCAGTTGAATCTGCCTCCTTCCCAAACTCTCGGGTAATGTTCTCTGCAATGCTCGCTGCATTTTTTGCTAGTCTATTCAGATCTACTCCTTCTCATTCCTGATTCCTTTCACAAGAGGGAACAGTTTCTCTCTACCTATTCTGTCTAATTCCCTGCTGATTGTGAACACCTCGATCAAATATCCTCTCAATACTCTTTTCTCCAAGGAATATAGTCCTAAATTCTCCATGTCACTGAAGTTCCTCAACACTGGAATTACTCATGTGAATCTTTTCTGCATTCTGTCCAATGCTTCACATCCATCTTCAGTGTGATAACCAGAACTGTACACAGTCTTCCAGCTTAGGTCTAACTAGTATCTTACACAACTTCACCTCCATGCTTTTGTACTCTGTCACCTTACTGATAAAGCCGAAGATATTAATTACCTTATTAACTGCTCTCTCCACCTGTCCTACCACCCACCTCCCAACTATCGCATAAATGCTGCCCCCTCCTCAGTTCACTTCACCTCTGAAGAGTCATCTCAATTTGAATCGTTAGCTCGCTGTCTCTCCATGAAACTGCCTGACCCACTGTGATCTTCAGCACTTTTTGTTGTCAGTTCAGATTCCAGCATCTGTCGTAATTTGTTTCTGCCACCTTCAATGATCTGTGCACAAATACACCTGGGTTCCTCTGGTTCTAACCTCTTTTAGAATTATACTTTTAGAATTATTTCTTTTTGTATCTGGCCACTGAAATCAACCACCTTAAAAGTCTCTGAATTCAACTTTACCTGCCACCTATCCACCCACCTCACAAACTTCTCTTATGTCTTTTGGAGTTCTATACAGCCTTTCTCATAATCATCTGCGAACTTGAAAACTTTGGAATAGCCAACTTGTACACTGTGGTCTCTGTCATTAATACAGAGACTTCCTCTAGCACTTCATTCCAAACGAATCACTCTGTGTCAAAAATGTTACCCCTCATGTCCTTTTTAAAACTTTCTCCTCTCATTTTAAAACTATGCCCCCTCATTTTGGACTCTTCCCCCCCACCCCCCACCCCCCCCATCCTAGGGAGAAAAGCCCTCGTCATTCCCCATGATACCCCTCATGATTTTATAAACCTCTCTAAGGTCACCCCTCATCCTCCTCCGCTCCAGTGAAAAATATCCTGGCCTAATTTAATAACACTGACCAAGTAGAACTGCACGATGAACCTTCCTCCAACCTGAAAGACATCCAATTATAACCATAGCTTCCTGTTTACTGTCAATCAACCAAATTTGTATCCAAATTGCCATTCTCCCTTTTATAAATTTTGTTGTGTACAATTTCTTCTTGAAGTCTATGTTCACCACGTCAATTGCACTGTCCTCGTCAAAGGTATACTTGTTTCTTGTCATCTTAAACCCTAAAGAAACAAAATTTGCATTTCCATAGTGCCTTCATAACATCAGGACAGCTTGGAGAAAGTGAGGACTGCAGATGCTGGAGATCAGAGCTGAAAAATGTGTTGCTGGAAAAGCGCAGCAGGTGAGGCAGCATCCAAGGAGCAGGAAAATTTGTGAAGAAGGGCTTATGCCCGAAACGTTGATTCTCCTGCTCTTTGGATGCTGCCTGACCTGCTGCGCTTTTCCAGCAACACATTTTTCAGCATAAGGTGCTTTCCAGCCAATATATTACAATTGAAACATAAACACTGGTGTCATACAGGAAACAGAATAGCTAGCTTGTGCACAGAAAGCTTCCTTAAACAGCAATAGGATTATGACTACCTTTCAGGAATCTTGATTGAGAGATAAATATTGGCCAGGACACCAGGGGTACTTCCCATCCAGTTCCTAGAAATGGTACCATGTGATCTTTTGCACCTTTTACATGAAATACAGAATAGTATCACACCAAAAAATATCAGTTCAACAATTCCTCAGAATTCACCCCATTAACAGTGCAGCACTCCCTCAGCCTTACCCTCTGACAGTGCGGCACTCCCTCAGAACTGACTCTCTGACAGTGCAGCACTCCCTCAGCACTGACCCTGCAACAGTGCAGCATTCCCTCAGCACTGACCCTGAAGCATATGTGGACCAGCTGGTCACCTGATAGTTACAGCTCAGAAACAGGCCATTCAGATCATCATTTCCCCCCCAGCTGAGCAATTCACTTAGTGCCATTCTCCCACCTTCGTTCAGTTGAATCTGCCTCCTTCCCAAACTCTCTGGTAGTGTTCTCTGCAATGCTCGCTGCATCTTTTGCTAAACTATTCAGATCTATTCCCTCTCATTCCTGATCCTTTCACAAGAGGGAACAGTTTCTCTCTACCTTCTGTCTAATTCCCAAACTTGTATCATCTATAACCACAGGTGAAGTACCAGAGGCCTGGAGGGTGGCTAATGTTGTGCCTTTATTTAAGAAATGCTGTAAGGAGAAGCCTGGGAACTATAGACATGTGAGCCTGACATCAGTGGATAAGTTGTTGGAGGTGATTTTGAAAGATCGGATTCATAAGCATTTTTTTTTAGATTAGATTACTTACAGTGTGAAAATAGCCCCTCCGAAGAGCAACCCACCCAGACCCATTCCCCTACATTTACCCCTTCATCTAACATGACGAGCAATTTAGCATGGCCAATTCACCTAACCACATTTTTGGAGAGGCAAGGATTGATTAGGTATAGTCAGCATGGCTTTGTGTGAGGGAAATTGTGTCTTACAAACCTGATTGAGCTTTTTGAGGGTGTGACCAAAAAGATTGATGAAGGCAGATCTTACGATGTTGTTTACATGGGGACTTTAGTAAAACCTTTGACCTAATGGTAGACTAATTAATAAAGTTAGATTACATGGGATTCAGGGTGAGCTAGCCAACTGGATTCAAAATTGGCTTAACAGTAGGAGATAGAGGGTGATGGTGGACAGTTATTTTTTCTGATTGGAGGCCTGTGACCAGCGGTGTTCTGCAGGAATCAGTACGGGGTCCACTTCTGTTTGTCATTTATATAAACGATCTTGATGAGAACATTGGAGACATGGTTAGTAACTTTGTAGATGACACCAAACTTGTGGGTATTGAAGAAAGATATCTAAGATTCCAAAACAATTGTGATCAGTTGGGTCGATGGGTTGAGCAGTGGCGTTTGGATTTTAATTTGGACAAATGTGAGGTATTGCATCTTGGTAAAACAGACAAGGGCAGGACTTATACAATCAATGATAGGACCCTGGGTATTGTTGTAGAACCGAGAGACCTAGGGGTTCAGGTACATAAGTTTTGAAATTTGTGTCATACATAGACAGGATGATAAAGAAGGCATTTAGCGTGCTTGCCTTCATTGCTCAGATCTTTGAGTATAGGAGTTGGGATGTCATGTTGAGGTTGTGCAGGACACTGGTGAGGCCTCTTCTGGAATACTGTGTCCAGTTCTGGTCCCCCTATTACAGGAAAGAGAGGGTTCTGAAAAGATTTACCAGGATGTTGCTGGAAATTAGGGATTTGAGTTATAAGGAGAGGATGGATAGGCTGGGACTTCTTTCAGTGGAGTATAGGAGATCAAGGGCTGACCTTATAGAGGTTTATGAAATCATGATGGGCATTGATAAGGTGAATAGCAACTTCCCTAGGGTGGGGAAGTTCAAAACAAGGGGCCATATTTTTAAAGTGAGATGAGAAAGTTTTAAAAACAATGTGAGGGCAACTTTTTCCACAGAGAGTGGATGCAGGTACAGTTACAACATTTGAAAAATCATTTGGATAAGTACATGAATAGGAAAGGTTTAGAGGGATATGGGCCAAATGCAGGCAGATGGGACTAGTTCAGTTTGGGAACATGGTCAGCATGGATGAGTTGGACCAAAGGGTCTGTTTCCGTGCCGTATGATTCTATAACACTACCTGTTTCTCTGGATTAGTATTTGACTGATAACACCACCAGGCCATCATCTCCCCGAGAACGTTGTACGTGGTTGTTGAGCTCAGTGACTCTGGCTGTCCCTCAGTGTGATGCAGGATATTCAACAAATCTAGCTCTGTCAGGGTCTGTCTCAGTCTATCTCTGTCCTTTAAGCTGTGTCTCAAAAGGTCATTGCGCGTCACACCATCTCTCTGTGTATTTACCTATCTCACCATGTGGCAGAAAAACCTGTTTCAGTCGATTTTTATGCTCATTCCTGGAACACTGGCATTTTTGCTAATGCCCAACTGATCAGTTATATGTCCTTAACTGCCTACAAAGATGGTGACGCATCCTTCCAATCCATGTAGTGTAAATGCAGCAGGAACTTGACCCAATGACAATAAATCAAAAGTCACAACATTCCAAATTGGGATGGTATGTAGCCCAGAGAGAAGCTTGCAGGTGGTAGTGGTGTTCCCGTGTACCTGCTACACTCAGGCAGGCAAATGGATAACATTCCATCACACTTCTGATTGTTCTTTGCAGGTGATGGATAGGCTTTGGGGAATCAGGAGGTGAATTATTCCCTGCAGTTTGCTAGCCTAAGACCTGCTCTTGCAGACACAGTATTTACACTGTGAGTCCAGTTCTGTTTATGGTCAATGATAACCTCCAGGATGTTGTTAGGGGTGAATTCAATGATGGTAACACAATTGAATGACAAGGAGCCATGGTTAGATTCTCTCTTTTTGGAGATGGTCAGTTTCTGTGCAGTCATCACTTACCTCTTGACAGCCCAATGTTCCCTAAAGTTTGCTGAAGATGGACACGGACTGCCTCACTCTGTGGGGTCATGACCGGTAATGAAAAATTGGCAATCATCAGCAAACATCTCCACTTCTGACCCAATGATGGAGGGAAGGTTATTGATGAAGCAGTTAAAGATGGTTTGGCCTAGGACACCACCCTGAGGAACTCTTGCAGAGATGTCCTGGAGCTGAGATGGTTGACCTCGAGTAATCACAACTACCTTTCTATCCGCCAGAGAGTATTCCCCCAATTCCCATTGACATCAACTTGACTCAGGCTTCTTGATACTACACTTGGTCAAATGCTGTCTTTCTATTATGGAAATAGGCATTCCCACCTCACCCCACTTCATCACAGTTCATTCATTCTTGTTCAGATGAAGTCTGTAATGACATCTGGAGCTGCGTGGTCCAGGTAAATACACAGAGAGATGGTGTGACGCGCAGTGACCTATTGAGACTTGGCATAAAGGACAGAGATAGACTGAGACAGACCCTGACAGAGCTGGATTTGCTGAAGCATCCTGCATCACACTAAGGCACAGACAGAGTCACTGAGCTAAATAACCACATACAACATTCTTTAGGGAGATGATGGCCTAGTGGTGTTATCGGACAGCTATTAATCCAAACTGAGAGTCAGTGAGAAGATTATTGAGGAGCAGATGCTGTCTGGTTGCACTGTCAATGACCTCTTGCTTCACTTTGCTGACAGGGCTGTGATTGGCTGAATGGGGTCATTCTGCTTTAACCTTGTTTGTGTTGGGGTTGGGGGTGGGGGTGTTATTTGAGGTGATGAGCATTAGCAGAGGGTGAGCTATACTGTAACACTAGATTTCCTCATTGTGGTCACAACGAGTAGAGCGATCACTTCCCTCAGGAAACAGGAACTATTGAGTGCTGTTTGTACATTTGTTTTACTGTGATTGACAGTGCGCTGTGTGCACATTGACAGTCATGTTTCCTGCAGTACTACACATCAGAAATATTTCATTGGCTGTGACAGATATCTTTGGACCTGAGGTTGTGAAGGCATTAAATAAATGCAAACGCATTTTGTCTTTTTCAATTAGCAATGTATTCGATATAATTCTTTAGTATGTCCGTTGCCAAAAAGATATCTCAAGTTACGCCCCTCCCCCACCCCAATTGTGCACATGATAATGCAGTTGGACATTTAACAACTTGATGTGGCCTGAGTCAGTGCTAGTTCCGCCTCAGAACGAGGTAGAGCCTCAGCTTAACATCTCATCTCTGACAATGAAGGACCCTCTCAACACTGTCTGGCTAACAGTACTGCACTCGCTCACTACTGCTCTAAGAGTGCATGACTGTATCAAAACCACCCCACTGACAGTGCGGCACTCACTCAGTACTCACCTTCCAACAATGCGGCACTCCCTCAGCACTGACCCTCCAACAATGTAACACTCCCTCAGAATTGACCCTCCAACAATGTAACACTCCCTCAGAATTGACCCTCCAACAATCAGCAGTCCCTCAGTGCTGACCCTCCAACAGTGCGGCACTCCCTCAACACTGACCCACTGACAGTGCAGTGTTCCCTCAGCACTGACTCTCCGACAGTGCGGCACTCCCTCAGCACTAACCCTCTGACAGCACGATGCTCCCTCAAGACTGACCCTTTGACTGTGCAGCACTCCCTCAATACTGACCCTCTGACAGTGCGGCACTCCCTCAGCGCTGACTCTCTGACAGTGTGGCACTCCCTCAGCACTGACCCTCTGAGACTGAGGTGGTTATTCGTTACTGGCCCTCTAATAGTTCAGGACTCCATCAATACGTCCATCAGGAATCTCAACCTGAAATTTGAGCCTGATTACACTGGCATGAATTCAAACCCACAAACCACTCAGTGAGAATGCCATGCACTGAGCCAAGTTCAGGGTCAGTCCTTTATGGCACAGTTACTAGTTGTGCTGCTACTGCTGTTCCTGGTGAACAATAGAAATGACAAACTCAACAAAGCCTTAAACTAAAATGTGAATGATGCAAAGGTGGAAGTGATAATTCAAGAGAATAAGTATATCGTGCTTAGTTTTATAACATGCAACTCTTTCACTTTCCCCTGACGTTCCATGTAAACTATACCTTTGTCACAATATTTCAAATCTTATCACTTTTATAACAAACATGTTGCAGAAGTTTTAGGAATAGTTATGAAAATGAGGTTAACCGTTTTCTCTTGCTACATTCCTGGGGAATGGGCACTTCCAACACTTCCTTCCTGGGCAATCTCATCTATATTTTGTTGGTACTGGCGTTCTTCTCTCACGTCCTTCCCTCGTTGATGGCCATGTTTTCAGCTGCCAGAGCCAGAAATTCTGGAATTGTCTTTGGGTTGTTGTACCCCTCTCTCCTTTCAGACTCTCCCATTATTTGATCACTTACAGTCAGAGAGATGTCCAACTTATCCATGCTGACTAGATATCCTCTATTAAGCTAGTCCCATTCACCAGCATTTGGCCCAGATCCCTATAAACCCTTCTTTGTCCCAGTGTCTCCTCCTTTGGCTGAGTGTCCATGTTCAGTGACAGCTTCCCATGAAATGCTGTGGGCATTTCATTTTATAAAGGCACTACATAAATGCAATGTGCATCAGTTATCCTAGTATTTTTTGGGCGGCTGTTGACAGGCGAGTGAGGTATGGGAATTGCAGGGGGTAGTCACCTGTGAGATCTCCAGCAATAAGTCCCACCAGAGTGGGCAACTCGAGAGCAAACATAATGTGGTTAATCTGTGCTTAAATACAGCAGGCTTTATTCAGAAAGCAAGGCCATTCCATTGGTCCAACGTGAACATAATGGAGAGGTTTTTGTTTGTTATTTGCATTTGTGGGATGTGGGTGTCATTGGCTGGGCCAGCATTTACTGCCCATCCCTAATTGCCCCTTGAGAAGGTGGGGGTAAGCTGCCTTCTTGACCCGCTGCAGTCCACCTGCTGTGGGCTGACCCACAATGTCCTTGGGGAGGGAATTGCAGGCTTTTGACCCAGTGACAGTGAAGGAACAGCGATATATTTCCAAGTCAGGGTGGTGAGTGACTTGGAAGAGAACTTGAAGGGGGTGATGTTCCATGTATCTGCTGTCCTTGTCCATCTGGGTGGACGTGGTTGTGGGTTTGGAAGGATCTTTGGTGAAGTTCTGCAGGTGATAGCAACTGGCTGCTATGTCGTAGAGACAGTAGGTTGTGTCCTATCTCTCAATAGTTCATTCAACTGTCTTAATGTGAACAACTCCATATAACTATCATTAGCTGATATTTCAACTTGTTTCTATCTTACTCAAGTCCATTGCTTTGTAAACTGAGTTTTGTCCTTCCTGGGAAGGCAATGGCATATGGTCACCAGTAATGCTGAGACCCAGGCTACTGCTCTGCCGACATCGGTTCAAATCCTACCACGACAGATGGCGAAGTGTGAATCCGTGAAAATCAGGAATTAAAAGCAGGTCTAATAATGACCAAGTAAACACTGTTGATTATCACTAAAAATCCTATCGATTCACTTAGCTTGTTTAGGGAATGAAATCTGCCATTGCCTGGTCTGGCCTACATGTAACCCCATACCCACAGCAATGTGGTTCAATAGTTCATACACTCTGTACAATATGGAAACAGGCCATTTGGCCCAACAAGTCCACATGACCCTCTGAAGGGTATCCCACCCAGACCCGCAGCACTCCCTTCCCTGGACATTATGGGCAATATAGCATGGCCAATCCACCTAACCTGCACATCTTTGGTCTGTGGGAGGAAACCCACGCAGACACAGGGAGAATGTGCAAACTCCACACAGACAGTCACCTGAGGCTGGAATTGAACTCAGGTCCCTGGCACTGTGAAGCAGCGGTGCTAACCACTGAGCCACCGTGCCACCCCATTCCTAACTTCTGAAATGCCACTCAGTTCGAGGACAATTAGGAATGGGCAACAGATGATGGCTCAGCCAGAGATGCCCACATCACATGAACAAATGGAAAAAATACTCATAGACTATGCTTGTCACTTTCACTATTTTTCCTGGAATCTGGAATTGTCTCTAATTACTGATAAGCATATATAAAAGTCAAGCATTCACTCCCTTCTTGAAGTACTGCAACTCCCAGACGCATTGACTCACAGAATATGTTCATGTACAAGGTGCTAAGTCCCAATATGATTTCAACAGAGTGAATAAAAGCCAGGAACCATCCTGCCTGGTCAATGTCAGCTGAGAGGGACAGTGCAGTAGGATACCTCAGCCACTGTCTCCCCACTCTCAGCCTGCAAACTGCAGTTGCAACCTGTAAATTATAAAAGCACTTGCCCACCAACTTCAGCATCACCCGCCCCTCACCCCAAGAAAGTGCTTTCCAACCAATGAGGTGCCTTAGAAGTGTAGCCTCTGTCATAGGGTAGGAAATGCAGTGACCAGTTTGCGCTCAGGAAGTTCCTAAACATAGCAATATGATTAATGACGCAGATAGAGTGAAAAGAGAGATTTTTAATCAGTATTGAGGTGTCTGGGGAAAAGACAAGAAATTGAAGTTAAAGATTAACAAATGAGCCATGACCTCGTTGAACAGTGGATCAGACTCGATGGGCTGAATGGCCCACATCTGCTGCTATGTCTTACGGTCTCATAATGTGTTATTCATGACATTGATTTGAGGGATCAGGGCTGTCCAGGGAAATGGACAAAGCTCCTGTTCTCCTCCTATTGGTACCAATGGTATCTAACAGTCTTGCCTGTGCAGCATTGCCTCAGCGCTGGACTAGGTATGTCAGTTCAGACTGTGTGCTCAGGCCTCTAGAGTGAGACTTGTATCCAGACACAGTACTTTCAGCTTCTGAGCGTGAGAGGGATATTGAGTCATAAGTGACAAGCTGGGTGACTGCAGTGAAGGAAGTCATGCAGATGCAAGTAACTATAATTCTGTGTCAGGTGCATTTTAGTTCTGTGGACACAGTCAACTTGTTGTCGATGGTGTGTAAAATGAGCTTCTGAAACTTCACCTTGTGGGTTTGTGGATGTTTTAGATTCCTCCCTGCAGCTGTACCTAACTTCCTGCCTACCGATTACAGAGCTCTACAAATAGGCAGCTCGGATGTGGTCACACAAATAGCACCGAGAATGGTGCCTCACATTCACTGCTGTGCGGTCTGCGCAGAAAACAAATTAGATAAACTGTGAAGAGGCAAGCAGTGCTGGGAATAGGCAGAGCTCCAAACCTCTAAAGTCAACAGTAGAATTTTCAATGAATGTAATCAGGCAGAGAGTGTGAAGGTGGAAACCAGAACCAGACTGAAAAAACGTCTCTGATCATGTTTACGGGATCTTTGCGGGGGAGGACAAACAACCCCAAGTCATGATCTACATCGACACCAACAACATAGATATGAAGAGGGATGGGGATCTAAGGCAGAAATTCAGGGAGCTAGGGTGGAAGCTTAGAGCAAGAACAAACAGAGTTGTTATCTCTGGTTTGTTGCCCGTGCCATGTGTTAGTGAGGCAAGGAATAGGGAGAGAGATGAGTTGAACACAGTGGCTACAGGGATGGTGCAGGAGGGAGGGTTTTGGATTCCTGGATAATTGAGGCTCTTTCTTAGGTAGGTGGGACCTCTACAAACAGGATGGTCTTCAGCTGAACCAGAGGGGTACCACTATCCTGGGGGGAAATTTGCTAATACTGTTCAGGTGGGTTTAAACTAATTCAGCAGGGTGATGGGAACCTTAATTGTAGTTCGAGTATAGAGGACGCTGAGGGTAGGGAGGTCCGAAATAAGATTTCAGGGTTGCAAGAGGGCACCAGCAAGCAAGAAGTTGGTTTGAAGTGTGTCCATTTCAACTCCAGGAGTATCTGGAGTAAGGTGGTTGAACTTGCAGCATGGTTAAGTACCTGGGATTTCGATGTTGTGGCCATTTCAGAGACATGGATAGAGCAGGGACAGGATTGGTTATTGCAGATTCCAGGATTTAGGTATTTCAGTAAGAACAGAGAAAATGGTAAAAGAAGTGGGCGTGTGTCATTGTTAGTCAAGGACAGTATTACAGCTGCAGAAAGGACGTTTGAGGATTTGTCTACTGAGGTGGTATGGGCTGAGGTTAGAAACAGGCAAGGATAGGTCACCCTGTTGTGAGTTTTCTATAGGCCTCTGAATAGTTCCAGAGATTTAGGAGAAAGGATAGCAAAGATGATTCTCGATAGGAGCAAAAGTGACAGGCTAGTTGTTATGGGGGACTTTAACTTCCCAAATATTGACCAGGAATGCAGGAGTTCAAGTATTTTAGATGGGTCAGTTTTTGTCCATTGTGTGCAGGAGGGTTTTCTGACACAGTATGTAGACAGGCCTACAAGGGGCAAGGCCACATTAGATTTGGTACTGGGTAATTAACCCAGCCAGATGTTAGATTTGGAGGTAGGTGAGCCCTTTGGTGATAGTGACCACAGTTCAGTTATGTTTACTTTAGCGATGGAAAGGGATAGGTATACACTAGAGGGCAAGAATTGTAGTTCAGCGTCCTCTATACTCGAACTACAATTTAGGTTCCCATCACCCTGCTGAATTAGTTTAAACCCACCTGAACTGTATTAGCAAAATTCCCCCCAGGTTAGTGGTACCCCTCTGGTTCAGCTGAAGACCATCGTGTTTGTAGAGGTCCCACCTACCTTAGAAAGAGCCTCAATTATCCAGCTGGAAGAAAGGCAATTATCATGCGATTTGACAAGATTTAGGAAGCAGAGGATGGGGAAAGAAACTGCAGGGAATGGGCACAATAGAAATGTGGACATTATTCAAGGAACAGCTGAAAGAAAACAGAGGGTATTGTGTGTCCTTGATAAGTATGTACCGGTCAGACAGGGAAGAAGTTGTCGAGCGGAGGAGCCGTGGTTTACTAAGGAAGTTGAATGTCTTGTAAAAAGGAAGAAGAAGGTTTATGTTATGATGAGATCTGAAGGCTCAGTTAGGGCGAGTGAGAGTTACTAGGTGGCCAGGAAAGACCTAAAGAGAGAGCTAACACAAGGAAGGAGGAGACATGAGAAGTTGTTGGCGGCTAGGATTAGAGAAAACCCTAAAGCATTCTATAGGTATGTAATGGATAAAAGAGTGACTTGAGTAAAATTAGGGCCAATCAAGGACAGAAGTGGGAAGTTGTGCGTGGAGTCCGAAGAGATGGGGAAGCACTAAATGAATATTCTTCGTCAGTATTCACACTAGAAAAAGACCATGTTGTCAAGGAGAATACTGAGAAACAGGCTACTAGACTAGATGGGATTGAGGTTCACAAGGAGGAGGTGTTAGAAATTCTTAAAAGTGTGAAAATAGATTTTATCATAGGACTCTCTGGGAAGCTAGGGAGGAGATTGCAGAACCTTTGGCTTTGATCTTTATGTCGTCATTGTTTATAGGAATAGTGCCAGAAGTGATTAGATTAGATTCCTTACAGTATGGAGACAGGCCATTTGGCCCAACAATTCCACACCAACCTTCCGAAGAGGTAACCCACCCAGGCCCATTCCCCTACCCTATATTTACCCCTGACTAATGCACCTAACACTATGAGCAATTTAGCATGTCCAATTTACCTAACTTGCACATCTTTGCACTGTGGGAGGAAACCGGAGCACCTGGTGGAAACCCATGCAAACTCCACACAGACTGTCATCCGAGGTGGGAATAGAACCCGGGTCCCTGGTACTATGAGGCAGCAGTGCTAACCACTGAGCCACTGTGCCGCCCTGCATTGCTCCTCTCCTCTCCTCTCCTCTCCTCTCCTCTCCTCTCCTCTCCTCCAGAAGATTGAAGGATAGCAAATGTTGTCCCCTTGTTCAATGAGGGGAGTAGATCAACTAGCAGAAAGTGAGGACTGCAAATGCTGGAGACCAGAGTTGAAAAATGTGGTGCTGGAAAAACACAGCAGGCCAGGCAGCATCCGAGGAGCAGGAGAATCGACGTTTCGGGCATAAGCCCTTCTTTAGGAAGTAGAGACAACCCTGGTAATATAGACCAGTAAGCCTTACTTCGGTTGTGGGTAAAGTTTTGGAAAGGCTTATAATCATCTAGAAAGGAATAATTTGATTAGGGATAGTCAACACTGTTTTGTGAAAGGTAAGTTGTGCCTCACAAACCTTAATGAGTTCTTTGAGAACGTAACCAAATAGGTGGATGAGGGTAAAGCGGTTGATGCGGTGTATATGGATTTCAGTAAGGTGTTTGATAAGTTCCCCACAGTAGGCTATTGTACAAAATATGGTGGTAAGGGATTGAGGGTGATTTAATGGTTTGGATTAGAAATTGGCTTGCTGAAAAAAGACAGAGGGTAGTGGTTGATGGGAACTGTTCATCCTGGAGTTCAGTTACTAGTGATGTACCACAAGGATCTGTTTTGGGGCCACTGTTGTTTCTCATTTTTTATATATGACTTGGATGAGGGCATAGAAGGATGGATTAGTAAATTTGCGGATGACACTAAAGTCGGTGGAGTTGTGGACAGTGCGGAAGGATGTTGCAGGTTACAGAGGGACATAGATAAGCTGAAGAGCTGGGCTGAGAGGTGGCAAATGGAGTTCAATGAGGAAAAGTGTGAGGTGATTCACTTTGGAAAGAGTAATAGGAATTCAAAGTACTGGGCTGATGGTAAGATTCTTGATTTGGAGATGCTGGTGTTGGACTGGGGTGTACAAAGTTAAAAATCACACAACACCAGGTTATAGTCCAACAGGTTTAATTGGAAGCACACTAGCTTTCTCAGCGCCGCTACTTCATCAACCACCTGATGAAGGAATGACGCTCCGAAAGCTGGTGTGCTTCTAATTAAACGCATTGGACAATAACCTGGTTTGTGTGATTTTTAACTTGGTAAGATTCTTGGTAGTGTAGATGAGCAGAGAGATCTGGGTGTCCATGTACATAGGTCACTCAAAGTTGCCACCTAGGTTGATAGGGTTGTTAAGAAGGCATATGGTGTGTTAGCTTTTATTAGGACAGGGATTGAGTTTCAGAACCGTGAGGTCATGCTGCAGCTGTACAAAACTCTGGTGCAGCCGCACAGGGTGTATTACATACAATTCTGGTCACCGCATTATAGGAAGGATTTGGAAGCTTTGGAAAGGGTTCAGAGGAGATTTACTCAGATGTTGCGTGGAATGGAGGGAAGGCCTTACAAGGAAAAGCTGAGAGACTTGAGTCTGTTTTCATTAGAGAGAAGAAGGTTAAGAGGTGACTTAATTGAGACATATAAGATAATCAGAGGGTTAGATAGGGTGTACAGTGACAGCCTTTTTCCTCAGATGGTGATGGCTAGCACGAGGGGATATAGCTTTAAATTGAGGGATGATAGATATAGGACAGATGTCAAAGGCAGTTTGTTTACTCAGAGAAGTAGGGGTGTGGAATGCACTGCCTGCAATAGTTGTAGACTTACCAACTTTACGGGCATTTAAATGGTCATTGATAAACATATGGGTGAGAATGGAATAGTGTAGGATAGATGGGCTTCGGTTTGGTTCCACAGGTCGGTGCAACAACGAGGGCCGAAGGGCCTGTACTGTGCTGTAATGTTCCATATTCTAAGTAATGATAATGTATTTAACCTGTGGGTTGTGTCTACAGATTGACCCTCCTGCCACTGGAAGCAGTCACCATAGACACAGATATAAAATAATTGGCCAACGACACAGGTAGGAGATGAGATTTCGATTGTTACTGACCAAGTTGTTGTGGTCTGGGATGCACTGTCTGGAAGGGCCGTGGAAGCAGATTCAATTCGTAATGTTCAGAATACATAAAGGGTAAATATTAAGAGTGAATATAACAAGTTGGGCAATGGGGAGGAAGCAGGGGAGTGAGACCGATGGAGTGGCTCATTGAAAAATTAACACAGACACAATGGCTATGAATCAGAGAACGAGCTGAACACCCCTCCTGGACATTACTGTATGTGCACAGTGTGATCCCAGAGTTGAGTGAATCACCTCATCCATTGCCTGTTGATTCAACAGTTATGACTCGGTGACCACTAAATAAATGTATTGAGAGTGTGGTGCTGGAAAAACACAGCAAGTCAGGCAGCATCCAAGGAGCAGGAGAATCCATGTTTCGGCCATAAGCCCTTCATCAAAACCTTTTACCCAAAACATCAATTCTCCTGCTCCTCGGATGTTGCCTGACCTGCTGTGCTTTTCCAGCACCACACTCTCGACTCTAATCTCCAGGATCTGCAGTCCTCACTTTCTCCTAAATAACTGTATGGCTAATGCTCTATTTCCCACCCTCCCTTAACTATATGGGCGCGGATTACATTCCAGCCGGAATTTCTAGTGGTGATTAAATAATTCGATTTTGTGAATTTCTGAACCAGACTGTTCACCCTCCTCCACCGCCCCCTCCTCCTCAACTTAAACTGCAGCCTTTATTCTGTTTCCTTAATTATTGTGAAGATATGAGCATTACAAAACCAGAGCAGCCCCAGTTACACAACTGACTGGGGAAGACAGTGACTCCTGGACATTTTGGGTATTGGTTAATGCTCAAATATGTTGGAATCACATCTGGATTCCGATAAAGCACATGAGACCACATGGAGCAAGAGAGACCAGGGAGCAGGAGGGATTGGGAAGCAGACCCAGTGTGGGAGGGATTGGAATACCGAGTCAGAGTGGTAGGGATTGGGAAGCAGATCCAGAGTAGGAGAGATTGGGGTACAGTGCCGGAGTGGGAGGGATTGGGATACAGAACCAGAGTGGGAGGGATTGGGATACAGAGCCAGAGTGGATGGGATTGGGATACAGTTCCAGAGTAGGAGGAATTGGGATACAGTACTTTTCACATCCAATAGGGTCCAACAGAGAGCCTGAAATCAATTGGAACTAGGCAGCAAATGACAGTTCTACATTGGCTACGGGGAGAATTGGTGTGTATCTATGTACTTGTTTCTCTGTAGAGAATAAATAATGGGTGTGTCAGACATCCATGATGTGTAAATTGGAATAAAACTGACCAGAAAAGTACACATGTCCCTGCTGTTTCCCAAGCATCTTGTTGTCAAACAGTTCCTGGTCAGCAGGAAGTTGATACTGAACTGGGCAGCGATTAACTAAGAGAATATTTTCATAATCAGCAATGAGCCATTAACTCTGTGACACTTGTATCACTTTCCCTTCCTATCATCAATTCCATTTTCATTGTTTTGTCTCGATCCACAACTTCACATGTTACTTGTAACTTGTTACGCAAACTGAAAAGCTGATTGGATCCATGGAATCTGTTCTGTAATCGATGCCCAATTCAATATCAGTAGAGACTCTTTGAAAGAGGAAGCGAAGATTTACTGAGTGATTCCACATTGGTTTTACCCTCTCCTGGAGGCAGGGGTTTTCTGAATCCTGCATTTTGGGGAAAGTAGGGGTATGGGAAAGTTGTCTGGAAATAATTCCAATGGCCATTCTCCCACTCATAATGTTTGATCCTTGATCTGATACTCTGAAAGAGACTATTTGGTCATCACAGTTAAGAGATCTCGCTGTGTGACTGTTGGCAGCTACATTTCTCATGCCACATCAGTGACAATGTTTAGTCTAGGGTCTTGAATGGAATCTTTCTCTCGAGATTGTCAGTAAAACTACCCCAGGAATAATTCACTCTGTGAATCATTGACAGGGCAATCTTTCTGCTCTCTCCTTTCCAGCTGCAGTTACACTGTGGGGTGGTGAGGATGGGCAAACAGAACAGCAAGCTGCGCCCCGAGGTGCTGCAGGATTTACGGGAAAACACAGAGTTCACGGAGAATGAGATCCAGGAATGGTACAAGGGATTTGTGAAGGACTGCCCCAGTGGATACCTGACGATGGAAGAGTTCAAAAAACTCTATGGCAACTTTTTCCCCTATGGCGATGCCTCCAAGTTTGCCGAGCATGTTTTCCGTACCTTCGACACCAATGGAGATGGCACAATAGACTTCCGCGAGTTCATCATCGCACTGAGTGTGACTTCCAGGGGAGGTTTGGAACAGAAGCTGAAGTGGGCTTTCAACATGTACGATGTCGATGGGAACGGTTACATCAGCAAATCTGAGATGCTGGAGATAGTCCAGGTATAAGATTCTCTGTCGAAACTAAGGGAGATTTCTTTATGTGGAACTACTGCTCCTCTTGCTGCATCGTTAGTTAGTTTCTTCCTGTCTTGCCTCCTTGCAATTGCTCAAACTAAAATTCCTCCCTTTTTCCTAAACCAATCTGACGCTGAAGCCAGTTAGTGGTGGGCTCACAATATCAATGCAGAACCTTTTTTGCAGTGGTAGGATGGTCAGAAGAAACTAATTTAACATAATTGACACAAAAAGAGAGGAGACACGTGGAAATTGTTATTACACAGTTGTTGTTATCCATCACTGTTAAAAGGGAATTAGTTAAATACATAGAGTCATACAGCACAGAAAGAAACCTTTCAGTCCAGCCAGTCCATGCCAAACATAATCCCAAAATTAACTAGTCCCACCAGCTCCTAGCTCATAGCCCTCTCCTATTCGTGTACTTATATGAATGGTAAAAACTTACAGGACTGTGCAGGAAGAACAGGAGATGTGTACTAACTGGCTAGCTCTTCCAAACAGCCAGCAAAAGTATGATGAGCCAAATGGCCTCTACCACTCTAACAATTTAAGAAAATTCAATAACCTACATCACTAATTGTTGCTCATCATGAGAGTCAAAAGTGAATGGACTTTTATTTTCTCACCAGTCCATGTGGTTAATGAAATCACCTCCCCCCCAACCTCCACGTGATCTTCTTACCTCAACTGTTCCATCTGTTTTGGATTGATTTACTTTGACACTGACATTTGTTTTTTGAAGAGTGATATTTATTTCAGTGTTACTGTTGTCAGAACCAGGCTAACCGTAAATAATGCTCTCCAAACACTGTCTTGTCTCCTGTTGTCCTATGGATTGGCCATTGCGGTAAGATATCTTATCCTATGGAGCTGGTGTAAGCATTGTTCTAATGCTGGGTAAGACTTGCTATCAATCACAAAGGCCACCCAAATTTGGGTGACCCCTAACCAATGTAGTGTACACCTCTCTCCAGGTACAGGATGCGATCAGCACACAACACGTTGGAGCCTGTGGTGCTAAAGTTGTCTGAATTTGATTCAATTTCAGGTTATATTTTTAAGAAAAGCCTATAGAGACCTTACAGGCCAGGAGACTGTTCAACCTATTGAGTTGCATTGCTAGCTCTCGATGGAGCAGTTCAATTATTCTTCTTCTCCCTACTCTATTCCTGTCACCCAGCAAGTCTTTTTCATTCAAATGCTCATCTAAATCCCTAATCAAATAATTTACCTTCACTTCCATCACCCACACATGAAACAAGTTCTAGGAGTTACAAAATAAACTCTCGCAATGGTTTTATTGTCCTCGGACAGGCTATCTACAAGATGGTTTCATCAGTAATGAAGTTATCCGAGGATGAAGCTACCCCGGAGAAAAGAACAGAAAAAATTTTCCGTCAGATGGACACCAATGCAGATGGTAAGTGACAGCATGGTCAGTGAGCTATTCTTTACCTTTGTGAGCTGAGATGGAGTAACTCGTATGCAGGTGGCACAATGGTAATGTCACCAGACCTATATTCCAGAGGTCCAGCTTATTGTCCTGGGGATATCGGTTCAAATCCCACTAAGGCACCTGCAGCTACTTGAATTCAGTTAATAAATCTGGAATACAGACCTAGTCTCAGTAACCACCATTGTCTAACATTAAAACTTATCTAGTTCACTCACCCCCTTTAGGGAAGGAAATCTGACATCCTTACCCAGTCTACATGACAGTCCAGACCCACAGCATTGTGGTTGATTCTTAACTCGCTCTAAAGTGGACTAGCAAGTTCATGGGCAATGAGGGATGGGGAGAAAATCCTGGCCTTACTAATGATACAACCACAATGAAAGAATAAGAATAGAAAATTACTTGGACAAGTGCAAATTAATTAGTGAAACAAGCACAGATTTGTTATTTTTAACTCGTGTTTTTTGAGGAGCTAAGGGTGAGAGTTGATGGGGGTAATGTTGCTGATGTGATATACATGGACTTTAATAGAGTGAAACACAACAGACTCAAGGAACCTTAGTGCTCATGGAATAAGAATGAGACAGTAGCAACACAGACAGAACAATTAACAGGAAACAGAGTAGAGGTAAGTGGTTGTGTTTCGAACAGGGAACGGGTTTGTAGTGTAGACCGCCAGGTGTTAGGATCCTAGCTGTTCCTGGTATATTAAATAACCTCAATACTTAGTATTCAGGACACAATTTTAAAATCTGAGACAAGATATGGAGGTATTGTAAACTGTGAGGAAGATAGTGTAGAACAGGTTGATGGAATAGATGGTCAAGAAGTGTGAAGTGTTTTGTTTTCGTAGGAAGAACACAGAGAGACGAAATAAAATAAAGGATGCAACTCTGAAGTGGGTGCAGGAGCAGAGAAACCCAAGTTTATATGTACATATGTCATTGAGGATGGCAAGACAATTGACAGTAGAATTAATAATGGCTACCAAACCTGTATTTTTCAATAGTACAAGAGCAAGGAAGTTATGTTAAACCTTTTAAAACACTGTTTCAACTTCAACTGATACATTGTGGGAAAGATCAAAAGGCATTGAAGGAGAGAAGGTTAGAGAGAGATTTGACTGAGGTGTTCAAAATCAAGAGGGGTCTGGACAGAGTCAATCAAGAGAAACGGTTCCTAGTGTTGGAAGGAACAAGAGCCAGTGAAAACTGATTTAAAATAATTGACACAAGACGCAAGGGGGACATTAGAAACGGCATTTCCTCTCAGTAAGTGGTTCATAGATCATAGAACATGACAGCGCAGTACAGGCCCTTCAACCCTTGATGTTGCACCGCCCTGTCGTATTAATCTGAAGCCCATCCCACCCACACTATTCCATGTACGTCCATTTGCCTGTCCAATGACGACTTAAGTGCACTTAAACTTGGTGAATCTACTACTGATGCAGGCAAAGCATTCCATACCCTTACTACTCTCTAAGTAAAGAAACTACCTCTGACATCTGTCTTATACCTATCTCCCCTCACTTTAAAGTTGTGTCCCCTCGTGCTGGCTGTCACCATACTTGGAAAAAGGCTCTCCCTGTCCACCCTATCTAACCTGCTGTTTATCTTGTATTCGAGTCTGGAAAATGTGATGCCAGAGAGTGTGGTGGAGTCAGGATCAATTGAGACTTTCAAAATGAAATTGGATCATTATCTATGATTCTTATGTGTCTCCAAGTTTAAACTTGTTTTATTTTATTCATAAAAGTGATCATGGCTATTTTCTGGGGTTTATTTGGGGTTCCAGTAGGTAAGTAGGTAAATGCTGCAGCTGATTTGCTCTAAACAGGATGTGATTTTGCAGATGACTGAGTTTTGGACGTGATGCTGGCTCAGGAAGTCCTCTCCTTCTGTTTCCTCTCTGCATCTAATATCTGTTTGCTTTCAAAGGAGGCGAGACTGTATTTTTCTGGTTGCATCGTGTGCAAAGACCCTGGGCCAGCTTCTCCCAGAAATAGTGGCTGATATTAAAAGTGAAGTCTTCAGAGTGACCTTCCAGCCTCTTTTGAGTGTCAGGAGAGTGCAGCCCAGTCTGAAATTGTCCATGATAGATTCACTTTTGGGAAGAATGTGTTAGGCATTCTGTCGACATGACCAGGCCAACCCAGCCATGGTTAGAGTCAAAGAGAAAAACTGCACATGCTGGAATCCAAGATTGGCAAACAGGAGGCTAGGAGAATACAGCAAGCCAGGCAGCACCAGGAGGCTGGGAGAACACAGCAAGCCAGGCAGCACTAAGAGGGAAGTCGATGTCTTAGGCGTGACCCAAGTCCTGAAGAAGGGTTACACCTGAAACGTCGACTTCTCTAAGTTCTGATGCTGCCTGGTTTGCTCCATTCCTCCAGCCTCCTGCTTGCCAACCCAGCCTTGGGTGTTTCAATATGTTGTGGATGTTTGGCATGCTCGATCAGGTGAACACCACAATGCTGGATATTTTGCTCTGTTGTCTACTCTTCACAAGTTTCTGAACACATTAGGAGAGAAAGCATTTTTGAACTTTCTGGCTTGATGCTGCCATCTAGTGCAAGTCTCACCTGTGTACAGTGGCCAGAATTGTTTCTCTACTGACATTAGGCAAACCTCCTCCTTTTGGTTTTCAAACTGGTTGTTCCTCCATTGGAAATTCCTCAGGTGTCTCATCATAGTTTTACAGTATGGAAAGAGTTCTTTTGGCTTAATGAATGTCCACTCCATTTGTCAAGCACCTATCTACTCCAGTCCCAAGTCTAGTTCTCTGGAGTTTCAAATACTCATCTAAACATTTTTTAAATAATAGACAATAGACAATAGACAATAGATGCAGGAGTAGGCCATTCTGCCCTTCGAGCCTGCACCGCCATTCAATATGATCATGGCTGATCATTCTTAATCAGTATCCTGTTCCAGCCTTATCTCCATACCCCTTGACTCCACTATCTTTAAGAGCTCTATCCAATTCTTTCTTAAATGAATCCAGAGACTGGGCCTCCACTGCCCTCTGGGGCAGAGCATTCCACACAGCCACCACTCTCTGGGTGAAGTAGTTTCTCCTCATCTCTGTCCTAAATGGTCTACCCCGTATTTTTAAGTTGTGTCCTCTGGTTCGGCACTCCCCCATCAACGGAAATATGTTCCCTCCTGCCAGAGTGTCCAGTCCTTTCATAATCCTATACGTTTCAATCAGATCCCCTCTCAGTTTTCTAAACTCAAGGGTATACAAGCCCAGTCGCTTCAGTCTTTCCGTGTAAGGCAATCCTGCCATTCCAGGAATTGACCTCGTGAACCTACGCTGCACTCCCTCAATAGCCAGAATGTCTTTCCTCAAATTTGGAGACCAGAACTGTACACAGTACTCCAGGTGTGGTCTCACCAGGGCCCTGTACAGCTGCAGAAGCACCTCTTTGCTTCTATACTCAATCCCTCTTGTTATGAAGGCCAGCATGCTATTAGCCTTCTTCACGACCTGCTGTACCTGCATGCTTGCCTTCATTGACTGGTGGACAAGAACACCCAGATCTCTCTGAACAGCCCCTTTACCTAATTTGATACCATTGAAGTAGTAATCTGCCTTCCTGTTCTTGCCACCAAAGTGGATAACCAGACATTTATCCACATTAAACTGCATCTGCCATGCATCTGCCCACTCACCTAACTTGTCCAGGTCACCCTGTAATCCCCTAACATCCTCATCACATTTCACCCTACCACCTAGCTTTGTGTCATCAGCAAATTTGCTAATGTTATTGCTGATACCATCTTCTATATCATTTACATATATTGTAAAAAGCTGCGGTCCCAGCACGGATCCCTGCGGTACCCCACTGGTCACTGCCTGCCATTTCGAAATGGAGCCGTTAATCACTACCCTTTGTTTCCTATTAGCCAACCAATTCTCTATCCAATCTAGTACTTTGCCCCCAATCCCGTGCGCCCTAATTTTACTCACTAACCTCTTGTGTGGGACTTTATCAAAAGCTTTCTGAAAGTCCAGGTACACTACATCCACTGGATCTCCCTCGTCCATCTTCCGAGTTACATCCTCAAAAAATTCAAGAAGATTAGTCAAGCATGATTTCCCCTTTATAAATCCATGCTGACTCTGTCCTATCCTGTTACTATTATCCAGATGTGCCGTAATTTCATCCTTTATAATAGACTCCAGCATCTTTCCCACCACTGAGGTCAGACTAACTGGTCTATAATTTCCTGCTTTCTCCCGCCCACCCTTCTTAAAAAGTGGCACAACATTAGCCGCCCTCCAATCCTCAGGAACCGACCCCGATTCTATTGAACTCTGGAAAATAATCACCAGCGCATCCACGATTTCCCGAGCCACCTCCTTCAGTACCCTGGGATGCAGGCCATCAGGTCCCGGAGACTTATCAACCTTCAGACCTAACAGTCTCTCCAACACCAAATCCTGGCAAATAGAAATTCCCTTAAGTTCAGGTCCTTCAGCCACTGTTACCTCAGGGAGATTGCTTGTGTCTTCCCCAGTGAACACAGATCTGAAGTACCCATTTAATTCCTCTGCCATTTCTTCGTTCCCAGTAATATATTCCCCTGCTTCTGTCTTCAAGGGCCCAATTTTTGTCCTAACCATTTTTTTGCCTTGGACATACCTAAAAAAGCTTTTACTATCCTCCTTTATATTCTTGGCCAGTTTACCTTCGTACCTCATTTTTTCTCTGCGTATTTCCTTCTTACTAATCCTCTGTTGTTCTTTAAAAGCTTCCCAGTCCTCCGTTTTCCCGCTTATCTTCGCTAAGTTATACTTTTTCTCTTTTAACCTTATATGTTTCTTTACTTGCCTCGTCAGCCACGGCCTCCCATGTCTCCTCCTGGGATCTTTCTTCCTTTTAGGAATGAACTGATCCTGCATCTTCTGCATTATACACAGAAATATCCGCCATTGTTCCTCCACGGTCTTCCCTGTTAAGGTATTGAACCATTGAACTTTGGCCAGAATGTGGTGCTTTCCAAATACCCTCCATGCTCTGAATGAAAATATTCTCCTCTCAATCCTCTCTAAACTTCCTGCCCCTTACCTTAAATCTATGCCTTTTGTTATTGAGCCCTCTGCCAAAGGGAAAAAGATATTTCTACCTAACGTACCTATGTCCCTCAGAGTTCTGTGCACCTCAGTCAGATTCCCCCCCCTCCAACCTTCTCTGTTCTAAGGCAATGTAGGCAACTTGAGGGAGTGTGTTAGCAATGTAAGTGAAGTTATCCATTACTGGGAGGTCTGGTCATGGACTGAAACCTTGACATCGAGGTAAAGCTTTCCGAGACTAACTTGTTCCATATAACAGTAGGGACGGTTTGTTATGTGAACAACACAATATAAATACAAGTTGTGTTGAGTACGTTTTTTGAGGGCTCAGGGTGTGTAGTGGGAAAGAAGTGTATCTATCAAAAAGGGTCAAACCTATTGGAAGGAAAATGCATTTCACCATTAAATTCTCATTCTGAACCATCTCTCGCTTTTGGATTTTAGGCAGACTTTCACTGGAAGAGTTCATCAATGGAGCAAAAAAGGACCCATCCATTGTCCGCCTCTTGCAGTGTGACCCCAGCACCGCTGGCCAGTTCTGAGACAGTGTCCGGGACATGAATTCAGTTCCTCCGCCCCATTCCCGTCACTGGCGAACCAAAAGTGAACAAGCAAGGACGCTGGCAGAAAGGGAATTTATGCTCAGACAAGTGGAACACTGGTGTCTGCCAAAACACTGAGCATCCTTCCACACAATGAAGAAACTGCATGAAGATACAGCTTCCTGACTTACAAAATCCAGTAAATAAATTCTAGATGTATAAATGTGCCAAAAATAAGGGGAACTGAGCTGGTCAACAATGGTTAACACCATCTCATTTTCATTTGCACCGTGCACTGTTGTCAATATAGTCTAACAGGGCAGAAGGGGGGTATGTTTTATTAGGTTTATCTTGTCTGTTGTTCGCTTTTTACAGGTGAAATGTGTCTCATTACTTTATTTGAACTGTACTGAGTCATAGCTCGTTCTTAATGAAGCCAGGGAGAGTGAGAACCAAACTCTGATGGGTTAATGTTTACATTTGTACATTGGAGCATGAAAAAGCCATTAGGTTCATATATGCTTCTTCCATTCTCGGCTTATCCTATATCCATGTGGCAACTTTCCTTCATTCTGATACCTCCAAGGACCATCCTGTGAATCAACCCTGGTGGTGCATTTCCTCTTGCCTCCCTTTGGGGAACACAAATCCTAATTATCCCCAAATGATTCACTTTTATCCATCCATATAAACTGTTTCTGTCTTGTCACCTTCGTGAAGCATTGTAAATAAATCCTGTTTGATCTGGAATGCTCCTCCACATATCAATACTCTCTGGGATAAGTAAACTTTCAAGAGCTCAAGCCTCACTTCCTTTATTGTGTTGGTTACATTTGTGTCCCCTAAATCCATTGTTCCCTATCACCTCAAAAACACCATTGACTGATTGTAATGTATCTTTAACATATTGATCAGATCCATTCCCTGTCTCTCTTTGTTATACAAATCCAAGGATATCTTCATCGTTCACCACTCACAGGTTGTCACCCTAGGTTCCCTGCATTTTATTCAAGTAATAACATGTATCCTCATGTTGCCCAAGAAATGTTGAATGGCATGTTATCTTCAATATCCTAATCACTGTCTTCCAGGTTTTGTGATGTATTGCCAGCACCCCGAAACTAATGTTACATCATCTTGTCCACCACAAAGGATAAATTCACTGGGTGTTGGTTCCTTGAAACTGAAAGAAGGCACTGTCTGGCTATTGCATCGCACACTACCCCACTTCTCAGTAAGCCTTCCAAAAATATCCTCAATGGTACCACACAAAATCTCTGCCATTTCTTTCAACATTAACGCTGTGGTGAACAGACACAGAAAATACTGGAGAAACGTAGCAGGTCGGGTTATATCTGTGAAGAGAAAAACAGAGTTAATGTTTCAAGTCCAATATGATTTCCTCTAGCTGTACTCACCTCTGTTTTCCTCCACTTTAACTCCCTTGTTGCCCTCTGGAAAAAAAAATCAAAGATTTGTCGCTAGGTCTTTTTCATTGGGCATTCGTCCAATTAGCTGGCCCGGGGCATTTTCAGATGATCACCTATGATGTGGTTTCTGAAATGATTTATAACATTCCCCAAGTCATCCGACATTATGCTGTTAGTTTCCTGATTAACTTTTGCGTCCTAACATGAGCATATTGGGTTGAATTTCTGTGAGCGGAGAGACAATGAGGGTCTCCCACTCATTCTTTGAAGAATCTCAGAAACACTTTCAAAACATATGTTCACAGCCAAATTATTTTTCCATTCTCCTGCTGTCTGAGTCTTTTTGTTCAAATCATTTCAGACCACATGTCCAAGAGTTACATTTTATACTCACTAATTAAAAATGCAATTAGCTGCATCAAGATTACTAATGTGACTAGGAGCTAATGGATTGGACAGCTCTGTCTGAGGTCATTGTTATACATGTTGTACAACATGTTGCACTGTTGTACACTGTACTACATGTTGTATTTTATGTTATCTGTATGACTATTACTGCATTTACAATTAATGGTATGCCTAACATTTGGGGCCAGTTGCCAAAATTGGTTCCCCAATTAACCATTGTGCCTTTCTTATACACTCTGCTCCTTCTCTCCATTTCAGGATTGTTTTTAAAAATAGTGGATTGAGTGAGGCCAAGGATAAAAGAAACTTGGCTCTGCTGTAATTATATGAAATGAATATAGCACTGTGATATTACAGAAAACACAGGTATTTATCCCCCTCAAAATGTCACAGCACTTTGCTCTGTGTGGGAGCCGGCAATGAGCTGAGTGGCCCATTCTGTGATGTAAATAACTGTACAACAATTGGGATACCTCACCTCGAAAGATATAAAATATCGTGATTGATCGTTGGTCATCTTTCCAAAACCTCAGCCTCAGCACAAGGCATTGTTGATGGCTTCCCTGCTATTTAACCCCAAACAAACTTACCAGTGGGTCTGGTAAAAGCTGGTGACTTTATTGACACACCCTCTAGAACAGTGGTTCTCAGCCATCTGCATCTTGAGTGCCACCAAACATCTTGTGAAGAAACGTCCAGTCCCACCATGATAAAATCAAAATCCTACTATTCCAAGTAATGGTCTTTTTATGTTTCCATGCATTTTAGTATTATTAACCATGAATGAAAAATTAAGGACATTAAAAATTGCAGTGGTTTTGCCAAGAATAAGTTTATTGCTAAACTATATTAACCATGAATGAAAAATTAAGGACATTAAAAATTGCAGTGGTTTTGCCAAGAATAAGTTTATTGCTAAACTATAAGAAAAGAGATAATGGTTGGGTCATTTCTGAGAAGCCTGTGGTTGCCATTTCATTGGAAGGAATGTTGGTTTTCCTGGAGGTCCCACCTAGACAACCTCACCAGTTGAGAAACACTGCATGAGAATGATTCAGTGGACTCTGGAGTCTAATCGCTACAACATACTTCAGTCAGAGAGCCACCTGGTGTTCAATTCACAAAGTGCTATTGCTACAAAAAATTTACCCAAGTTGTGAAAGGCAGCCTCTCGTCCCAGCCAGCTCCCTCAGTTTGCTGGTCTCACTCTGTCCTGTGCTGATTTTCTTAGTTCAAAGATCATTTATCAAGACTCAATTTAGTGCACCCTGCACTGTAACAAAAGAATTCTACAACAGAAAATAGTTTTCAGCTCTGATACTGTTGTAACAGTGGGCCTACTCTGGTTGGACTTGGTATTAGAGGTGTCATCATGTGATCTCTCCCAACTTCTCATTCCCCTATTATCCCCCATCCCAACCCCACTGCTCATTCCCGCTCCCATCCTCTCACCCATGCCCCCTCTCGCCAATCCCCATCCTGTCCCACCCCGATTCTCATACCCTTCCCCAATCCCCACCCCACTCCTCCTGCTCCCAACTCCCACTCCCCTCCATCCAGATCTTTATTTCCACACCCTCCCCCGATCCTCACTCCCACACCCTTGACCTACAATGTTCCATCACCAATCCCTGAACAACTCTCCCAACACATGCCCTCCTGACCCACACCCTCCCACCATTGGTGACCCAACATGTCCATCATGACAACCCTGGTCAATCGTAAAGTGAATAGATTCTCAATGTTGACTGAATAATTCTCGACTGCGTTTTAACCAGCTTTTTTACCCCAATTCCTACTAGTTTTCCAAATATTTCAAAGAAATGTTTTAAGAAACAATATTTTAATGCCCTGGTGATTTTTCTCCTAACTTTTCTTTGCCCAATTTATTGTCCCAAAGTTAATATTTAATTGCTAGAGGCTCCAGGCTAAGTCTGAAGAGATGTTGACAAGAGTGATGCGGAGTCAGAACTCATTGCTTTAAAGATTCATTCAGTGTTCCAAACTGAGCAATGTTCTGCTTATTTACACAATCTTACATTACAATACAATTGAAATTTTGTAATGTGTTTGCATATGCCCAAGACAAGGAGTAAAACTTTGAAATTGGAAGCAGGTGTACACAAGTCAATTTTCATTCAAAACAGTCATTATTGCAAAACTGAAATATAAGATGCTGGAAATGCTCAGCTTCTTAGACAGCATCAGTGGAAATAGGATGATGGCATTAACACTTCAGGGATTGCTAACCTTTTATCAGAAGCCCAGATCTAAAATGTTATGAGACATAACAGCCAGTGTCTGCAGTAATACCTTTGCTAAGATAGCCCTGTGTCACAAACTGCGAATGTGCAGTCTTGAAAGCAAATTTAAAGAGGAACCATACAATGTCAAAACTGGTAATTCACAACAAAACTTTACAGTGAACATTTGTCCCCCAACTCTGACCAAATAATGTTCTTTAAGAACATTGTGGTTGCTAAGCAAGGGGAAATCTAGTTCTCTGTAGAGCACTATATTGTCAACTCTCTTGATAACACATAACCACTTGGACATTGTTCCCCGTCCCATAGAACTGGGACAAGATTCAATATCCAGGGAGGAGAGTTGAGTGGGGTGGAGGTGCTGATTAAATTAGAATCTGGAACAACTCCTGGGTTTCCGGTGTATTCTGAGCTCCCTGTGGGTTTCATTATGATTATCCCAAAGTAGTGAGAGACAGGCCTAACCTGTAAATAGAGCGAATTCCAACAGGTGAAGGTGATGTGATGTTGTACTAGCATGGTTTTCATGCAACACATACCTGATTATATTACACCATTCCTAGCCACAGCCCACCAGGGTGGATGGACAGATTTTCTGATGGTGCCAAGAGAGTGCAATAGAAATGTAGTAAAATAGTTAAAGGAATGAGCAACTTTAGTTACAAGGTTGGATTGGAGAAGCTGGCGTTGTTCTAGCACAGAGGGAGATTTGATAGTGTTGTGCAAGATAATGATAGATTAGGTAGCTGAAGACAAGCTTTTCCATTGCCTGGCAGACAAGAGTGAAAGGACCCCGATTTTAGGTGTTGGTTAAGAAATGCTGGGGAAATGTGAGAAGGGACATCTTTTTACACGGTGAGTGGTAATGACCTGGAACGCTCTGCCTGAGGGAAATAAACTTGCCAGGACAACCACAATAGAGGGGAATGAGACTGATAGGATTGGTCTACAGAGAGTCAGTGTGGATGCACCTACTAACATCTTTTCCACGCTACAATGAGTCTATGTATGTTCTGGCAGGTGTCCCAGACCAGAAAGTAAGACCGTCCTGGATAAAGACAGTGATGGTAATTTATTCAACCAATTTCCCTGAGAATTAAGTGTTTCTCCTGTTGTAGATCTTTCAGTCGTCTGCTTTATCACCAGTTTAAAACCTCAGGTGTATGAAAGGAAAAGAACCAATCAGCTTTTTCAAACTTTAACCGTAGTAATTAATATTTAATTTGCATTTTTAAAAATATTTGTGTCAGTTGTTTGATTTATTTGTGTTCAGGGCTGCATCATAACTTGCAGCTAGTGTTTGGCTTAAATGTCAAAAATGGATAATGATGTTCATTTTCCTTCATCAGAATAAAAATTAAAACTGTACATATTTTCTGCAACTCATTTTGCATGTTTTTGTTTGGGTGTAGGCATTACTGGAAAGCCTAACATTTGCCCCACGACGATGCTGAAATAACAGGAATGTTTCTGCAACTCTGAATTCTCACTGATTGTTATAAAAATGATCATTTTCTTAATCTAGAATGAGGAAAGTCTGAAAGTTTCAACAAACACAGGTACGTGACTTCTCACACATGTCAGCCATGGTCTCATGTGCCTTGCCTCTGAGTTAGCAGGATCTGTTCAAGCTCTGCTCTGGAGACCTGAGCACACAATCCAGGCTGACCCTGCAGTGCAGTTCTGGGGAAGCATCCACTGTCAGGGGGATCTGCTACCTCATCTGCACTCTCTGAGAAAGTGAGGACTGCAGATGCTGGAAATCAGAGTCGAGAATACGGTGCTGGAAAAGAACAGAGTCAGGTAGCGTCCGAGGAGCAGGAGAATTGACGTTTTGGGCATAAACCCCTTGTCAAGAATGAGGCTTGTGGACCAGGGGCTGACAGATAAATTGGAGAGGGGTAGGGCTGGGTGAAGGTAGCTGGGAATGTGATGGGTAGATGAAGGTGGGGGAGGAAGTGATAGGTCAGAGAGGAGGGTGGAGCGAATAGATGGGAAAGGAAAATGGACAGATCAAGAGGGCAGTGCCAAGTTGGAGATTTGGGACTGGGATAAGGTGGGGGAAGGGGAAATGAGGAAACTGGTGAAATCCACATTGACCCCGTGTGGATGCAGGGTCCCAAGGTGGAACAGGAGGCTTTCTTCCTCCAGGCATCGGGTGGTTAGGGTTTGGCAATGGAGGAGGCCCAGGACCTGCATTTCTTTGGTGGGGTGGGAGGGGAATTGAAGTGTTCAGCCACAGGGCGGTGGTGTTGGTTGGTGTGGGTGTCACAGAGATATTCTCTGAAACAATCCGCAAGTTGGCATCCTGTCTCTCTAGTGTAGAGGAAACCATGCCGAGTGCAATGGATACAGTAGATAATGTGTGTGGAAGTGCAGGTAAATTTCTGTCAGATGTGAAAGGATCCTTTGGGGCCTTGGATGGAAGTGTGGGCATAGGTTTTGTACTTCCTGCGGTGGCAGGGGAAGATGCCGGGAGTGGGGTGAAAGCTGGTGGAGAACCTGACGAGGGAGTCGCGGAGGGAATGGTCTCTCCAGAATGCTGATAGGGGTGGGGAGTAAAATATACCCCTCGTGGTGTAGTCTGTTTGTAGGTGGCGGAGGATGATGCGATGTACCTGGAGGTTGGTGGGGTGGAAGGTGAGGGCTGGAAGGTTCTGTCATTGTGTTTGGAGGGGAAGGGTTCAAGGGCAGAATTACAGGAAGTGGAGGAGACAAGCTGGATGGCATCGTCGACCACATGGGAGGGGAAATTGTGGACTTTGAAGAAGGCCATCTGGGATGTTCTATGGTGGAATTGGTCCTCCTGGGAGCAGATGCGGTGGAGGTGAAGGAATTGGGAATAAGGGATGGCATTTCTCCAGGAGGCAAGGTGGGAGGTGTAGTCCAGATAGCTGTAGGAGTTGGTGGGTTTGTAGTAGAGGTCCGTGGTTAGTTGCTCGCTGGAGATGGAGAGGCCCAGGAAGGGGAGGGAGGTGTCTGAGATGGTCCAGGTGTATTTGAGGTCAGGGTGGAAGGTGTTTGTGACAGTTCAACCTCCTCGTGGGAGGATGAGGTAGTGCCAATACAATCATCGATGTAGTGGAGGAAAAGGTGTGGAATGGTGCCAATGTAGCTGCGGAAGATGGACTTTACACATACACAATGAAGAGGCAGGCATAGCTGGGGCCCATGGCTACGCCTTTGGTTTGGAGGAAGTGGAGAATTGGAGAAGTTGTTGAGGGTGAGGACCAGTTCAGCCAGGCGAATGAGGGCGTCAGTGAAAGGGTACTAATTAGGTCGGTGTGAGAGGAAAAAACAGAGGGCTTGGAGACCTTCATCATGGTGAGGTTGAACAGTTCAACTGTACAAACACTTTCCACCCGACCTCAAATTCACCTAGACCATCTTGGACACCTCCCTCCCCTTCCTGGACTTCTCCATCTCCAGCAATCGACTAACCACGGACATTTAATGCAAACCCACTGACTCCCACAGCTACCTGCTTTACACTTTCTCCCACCCTGCTTTCTGTAAAAACACCATCCCTTATTCCCAATTCCTCCATCGGATCTGCTCCCAAAAGAACTAATTCCACCACAGAACATTCCAAATGGTCAGGAACCTGGAAGTAAAGGAGCCATTAGGAGGTAGTGACCATAATATGATAAGTTTTAATCTGCAATTTGAGAGGAAGAAGGGAGAATCAGAAGTGTCAGTATTGAAGTTGAACAAAGGGAACTATGGAGCTGTGTGGGAGGAGCTGGCCAAAGTTCAATGGTTCAATACCCTAGCAGGGATGGCAGTGAAACAACAATGGCAGGTATTTCTGGATATAATGCAGAAGATGCAAAATCAGTTCATTCCAAAGAAGAAGAAAGATCCTAAGGGGAGATAGATGTGACTATGGCTGACGAGGAAAGTTAAGGATTGTATAAAGATAAAAGAGAAGTATAACATAGCCAAGATGAGGGGGAAGCCAGAGAACTGGGAAACATTTAAAGAGCAACAGAGGATAACTAAAAAGGTAATACATGGAGAAAAAATGAGGTACGAAGGCAAACTGGCCAAAATATAAAGGAGGATAGTAAAAGCTTTTTTAGGTATGTGAAAAGAATAAAAATAGTTAAGACTAAAATTGGGCCCTTGAAGACAGAAATGGGTGAATTTATTCTGGTGAACAAGGAAATGGCAGAAGAGTTGAATAAGTACTTTGGATCTGTCTTCACTGGGGAAGGCACAAGCAATCTCCCAGATGCAATAGTGGCTGAAGAATCCAGAGTAATGGATGAACTGAAGGGAGTTTATATTAGGCAGGAAATGGTGTTGGATAGACTATTAGGTCTGAAGGCTGATAAGTCCCCAGGACCTGATGGTCTGCATCCCAAGGTACTTAAGGAGGTGGCTCTAGAAATCATGGAAGTATTGGTAATCATTTTCCAATGTTCAAGAATAAGGATCAGTCCCTGCGGATTGGAGGGTGGCTAATGTTGTCCCACTTTTTAAGAAAGGAAGGAGAGAAAAAACAAGAATTATAGACTGGTTAGCCTAATGTCAGTGGTGGGAAAGATGCTGGAGTCAATTATAAAAGCTGAAATTATGACTCATTTAGATAGCAGTAACAGAACAGGTAGAGTCAGCATGGATTTTCCAAGGGGAAATCATGCTTGACTATTCTTCTGGAATATTTTGAGGATGTAACTATGAAGATGGACAAAGGAGAGTCAGTGGATGTAGTGTACCTGGACTTGCTGAAAGCCTTTGATAAAGTCCCACATAGGAGGTTAGTGAGCAAAATTAAGGCACATGGTATTAGGGGTAAAATACTGACTTGGATTGAAAATTGGCTGGCTGACAGGAAGCAAAGAGTAGTGATAAACGGGTCCCTTTCGGGATGGCAGGTGGTGACCAATGGAGTATCACAAGGTTCGGTGCTGGGACCGCAACTGTTTACAATATACATTAATGATATAGATGAAGGTATTAAAAGTAATATTAATAAATTTGCTGCTGACACAAAGCTGGGAGGCAGACCCTTCAGTCCAACCCATCCATGCTGACCAGATATCCCAACTCAATCTAGTCCCACCTGCCAGCACCCAGCTCATATCCCTCCAAACCCTTCCTATTCATATACCCATCTAGATGCCTTTTAAATGTTGCAATTGTACCAGCCTCCACCACATCCTCTGGCAGCTCATTCCATACACGTACCACCCTCTGTGTGAAAAAGTTGTCCCTTAGTTATCTTTTATATCTTTCCCCCTCACTCTAAACCTATGCCCTCTAGTTCCAGACTCCCCCACCCCAGGGAAAGGACTTTGTCTATTTATCCTATCCATGCACATCATGATTTTGTAATGTGAGGAGGATGTTATGAGAATACAGGGCGATTGGACAGGCTAGATGAGTGGACGGATGCATGGCAGATGCAGTTTAATGTGGATAAACGTGTGGTTATCCACTTTGGTGACAAGAACAGGAAGGCAGATTACTACCTAAATGGAGTGAAGTTAGGTAAAGGGGCAGTACAAAGAGATCTGGGTGTTCTTGTACATCAGTCAATGAAAGCAAGCATGCAGGTATAGCAGGCATTGAAGAAAGCTAATAGCATGCTGGCCTTCATTACAAGAGGAATTGAGTATCGGAGCAAAGAGGTCCTTCTGCAGCTATGCAGGACCCTGGTGAGATCGCACCTGGAGTATTGTGTGCAGTTTTGGTCTCCAAATTTGAGTAAGGACATTCTGGCTATTGAGGGAGCACAGTGTAGGTTCACAAGATCAATTCCCGGAATGGCGGGACTATCATATGTTGAAAGATTGGAGCAACTGGGTTTGTATACACTTGAGTTTAGAAGGATGAGAGGGGATCTGATTGAGACATATAAGATTATTAAAGGATTAGACACTCTGGAGGCAGGAAGCTGATGGGTAAGTCCAGAACCAGAGGACACAGCTTAAACATAATGGGTAGGCCATTTAGAACAGAGATGAGGAGAAACTTCTTCACCCAGAGAGTGGTGGGTGTGCGGAATGCTCTGCCCCAGAAAGCTGTGGAGGCCAAGTCTCTGGATACTTTCAAGAAAAAGATGAATAGAACTCTTAAAGATAGTGGAATCGAGGGTTATGGGGATAAGGCAGGAACAGGATACTGATTGTGGATGATCAGCCATGATCATAATGAATGGTGTGCTGGCTTGAAGGGCTGAATGGCCTACTCCTGCACCTATTGTCTATTGTGTATTCTTCAAAGACTGCAATTTCTCCATGTGGTCAACGATGCCCTCTAGCGATATCTCCTCTATTTCCCACTCCTCCACCCTTGAACCCCACCCCTCCAATCGCAACAAGGACAGAACCCACCTGACCCTCACCTTCCACCCCACCAAACTCCAGATACATCACATCATCCTCCGCCACCTCCAGCACCTACAAACAGACCCCAACCCTATTGGCGTCTCAGAGAGACCATTCCCTCCGCAGCTCCCTTGTAAAAGTCGCCCCCCCCCCCACCCCCGCGTCATCACCCCCCCTCACCAGCCCACCCCCTACACCCAGCACCTTCCCCAAATAATGCAAGTAGTTCAACACTTGTGCCCACACCTTCCCCCTCATCTTCGTTCATGGCTCCAAAGGATCCTTCTACATTCAACAGAAATTTACCTGTACGTAAGAGTCATACAGCACGGAAACAGACCCTTCAGTCCAACCCATCCATGCTAACCAGATACCCAACCCCATCTAGTCCCACCTGCCAGCAATTGGCCCATATCCCTCCAAACCCCTCCTATTCATATACCCATCCAGATGCCTTTTAAATGTTGCAATTGTACCAGCCTCCACCACTTCCTCTGGCAGTGCATTCCATACATGTACTACCCTCTGTGTGAAAAAGTTGTCCCTTTGCCTATTTATCCTATCCATGCCCCTCATGATTTTATAAACCTCTATAAGGTCACCCCTCAACCTCTGATGCTCCAGGGAAAACAGCCCCAGCCTCTTCAACCTCTCCCTATAGTTCAAATCCAACAACTTTGGCAACATCCTTGTAAATCTTTTCTGAATCCTTTCAAGTTTCACAACATCTTTCCAAATGGAAGGAGACCAGAATTGCACGTAATATTCCAACTGTGGCTGAACCAATGTCCTGTACAGCCACAACATGACCTCCCAACTCCTGTACTCAATACTCTGACCAATAAAGGAAAGCATACCAAACGCCTTCTTCACTATTCTATTTACCTGCAACTTCACTTTCAAGGAGCTATGAACCTGACTCCAAGGTCTCTTTGTTCAGCAACACTCCCTCGGACCTTACCATTACGTGTATAAGTCCTGCTAAGGTTTGCTTTCCCAAAATGCAGCACCTCACATTTATCTGAAATAAACTCCACCTGCCACTTCTCAGCCCATTGGTCCATCTGATCAAGATCTCATTGTAATCTTCCACACACGGCATTACTGTTTCCGTTGCACCTGATGTGGTCTTCTTTACACCAGGGAGACAGGACGCCAACTTGCGGATCATTTCAGAGAACATCTCTGGGACACCCACCACCCTGTGGCTGAATTCTTCAATTCCCCCTCCCACACACCAAGGGCATGCAGGTCCTGGGCCTTCTCCATTGCCAGACCCTAACCACTTGAAGCCTGGAGGAAGAATGCCTCCTCTTCTGCCTCAGGATCCTGCAACTACACGGGATCAATGTGGATTTCACCAGTTTCATGTCCCCTCCCACCTTATCCCAATCCTCCAACTTGGCATTGCCCTCTTGACCTGTCCATCTTCCTTCCCATCTATCCACTCCACCCTTCCCTCCGACCCATCACTTTCTCCCCCACCTTCATCTACCCATCACATTCCCTGCTATCTTCGCCCACAAGCCTCATTCCTGATGAAAGTCTTATACCCAAAACGTCGATTCTCCTGCTCCTTGGATGCTGCCTGACCTGCAGTGCTTTTCCAGCACCACACTCGCAACTCTGCACTGAGACCCTTCTACAAAACCAGCCTGCCCCAAGTGCTGGATATGCTGCAAATTCATAGCAGCATCTGTCAAGAGGGAAACAGTTAACACTTCAGGTTTTAAAAATAATTTCATAAGATGTGGGTGTCTTTGGTCAGCATTTATTACCCATATATAGTTGCCCTTAAACTGAATGGCTCCATGGGCCATTCTATGGGTTTGGAGTCAGATGTAGGCCAGTCTGGGTAAGGATGGCAAATTTCCTTCCCTAAAGGTCAGTCATGATCCCAGCTGGTGGTTTTTAATAAAAACAATTGACAACATTAGACCCCATTTTAATTGCAGATTTTGTCACCGTCTGCCAGTGGAAATTTGCATTTGTGTTCTGAGAACATTAGCTTTATCTCTTGATTACTAGTCCTGAGTCATTACCACCTCACCACTCACACCTCCACCTGCTCCCCACACTCTCCCCCCACCCCCACCACCCCGGATGATGTGTATGGGAGGCTGGTTCATTCACAGGTGATAGAGAGTAGTGGCAGATGACTATACTGGAGGAAATTAGAGAGTTACCAAAAGAGTCAGTACAAAAGCTTAATGCTTTCCTAATCAGTATTCAAATGTAGACATAGGTCTGCAGGGCAGTATTTCAAATGAAAATTCTTGGAAGCATTTTTCAGAAGATGGTGATCAACTTCAAGAGGACACAGAGTCTGGTGGAATGATTTTACAAATGGGAGATGAAATTTAATGCAGAGAAGTGATACATGTTAGTGGGAAGAACAAGGAGAGGCAATCTCATAGGGGACAAATGTAAAGACCATGCAGGAACAGGGAGTTCCGGGGGAATATGTGCACATACTATCAAAGATGGCTTGGGCAGAGTGAAGTGAACCCTTGAAAGGTACTAGTTTGGCTTCTACTGGACTATTGTGTCCAATTCTGGGCACCACACTTCAGGATGAATGCGAAGGCACTGGAGGGGTATAGAAACGATTTGTGAGAATGATTTGAAGGAACAGGAACTTAAGATCAATTGACAGACTGGAGGAGCTAGGCTAAGTCTCTTTAGAGAAGTAAAGTTTGAGACAGTGTTCAAAGTGATGAGAGGGTCTGAGCACCGCAGACAGGGAGAAACTGGTACCATTTGGCGGCAGAAGAGTCAAGAGGGGACTGATACAAATTTAATGGCAAATAATGAGAAAGGGCAGGGGTGAAATGATTCACTCTTGCAAACAGCCAGCACAATGGAACAAATGCCTCCTTCAATACTGTAAACCACTTCATGATTTCTGAGCAGAACACATTAGAACTGGAAAAAAAGATAAATAACATGTCTTCAGGCATTTTAAAGGCAGCGAAGTGGGAGATATGGAACACACTGCCAGAGGAGGTAGTAGAGTTACAACATCTAAAAGGTATCTGGATGAGCATATGAATAGGAAGGGTTTGGTGGAGTGTGAGCCAAATGCTGACAAATGGGACTAGATCAAAGTTAAAAATCACACAACACCAGGTTATAGTCCAACAGGTTTAATTGGAAGCACCAGCTTTCGGAGCGCTGCTCCTTCATCAGGTGATTGTGTGACACAACCACCTGATGAAGGAGCAGCGCGCCGAAAGCTAGCAGACTTCCAATTAAACCTGTTGAACTATAACCTGGTGTTGTGTGATTTTTAATTTTGTACAGCCCAGTCCAACACCGGCATCTCCAAATCGGGACTAGATCAGTTTAGGATACCTGGTCAGCACACATCAGTTGGACCAAGGGGTCTGTTTCCATGCTGTAGAACACTCTGACAATGACTAAGAGAACAAAAGGGAAGGTCTGTGATTGCTTAATCTCTTCAGCCTTCTACCTATGAAAGGAATGACAATACAAGCAATAGGAGATGATACTGTGACAAGTAAGAAAAAGAAAAAATGTTTATTCATTTATGGGATGTGGGCTTAAGTAGGCTTGATCCACATTTATTGCCATTTCCTAATTACCCGTTATTTTGATTTAAGCTTTATTGTCACATGCATTAAAGTACAGAAATTCAGTGAAAATGTACAACGTCATCGCACATGGCACCATGTTATGGACAAAAGTACCTACATACAAAACTTAGATACAAGTAGTAAAATAGAGACAAAGTTTAAAGCAAAGCATTATTGCTGATCTGAGTATAAATAGAAAAATAAAGAAATAAAGTTAAAAGTTAACATTACAGTCCTTCCTAGTATTAAATGGAAGTATAAAGGAATAAAGGTAAGAGTTCATCAGTCTTTCTTAAGCACACTTCTTGCAAGGGTTCAGACTCCTCCGCTTTGGCTCATTCTCCAGGATACTTCGGGCTTTCTGCTCTTGACCCTGCAGATGCTAGGGTCCTCCTTCACTAACATTTCGGGCTTGCTGTAACCACACTAGCCTCAGGCCCACAGCTGCTTCCAATTACAGTCTCAGGTCTCTGCCTGACACTGCTCCCCGCAATGCCATTGCTACTGCTGCCTCTCCCTCCAGAACTCCAGAAGTAAAAAGAAAGAGAAGCAGAGAGAAATAAAAACAAATGTAGCCAGCCTAAGAGTAGTTAGCCTACTGTGCCAGTGCTGTCATCTTGAATAGATGGCTCTCTCTCCTCTGCACTGCCAGGTCTGCTCTTAAAAAGACCTTAAGAAAAAAGGGGGGGAAAAGCAAATGGAGAAAGAAAAAGAAAGCAGACAGAGGCAGGTAAGTCCCAAGCATGAAGCTTGAACGCAGCACTGCGTTCAAACTGCTATCTTAGTCTAAGGTAGTGGTGGTGAACACAAGGCCATTAGGAAGAAAGCTCAAGGATTCAGTAACACTGAATAAATGGCAATGTATTCCCAAATCCGGATGGGGTAAATGGGTTGGAGAGGAACATGCAAATTATTGTGTTTCCATGTACCCGCTGCCCTTTTTCTTCTAGGTTGTAGTGGCCTGGGCTTGAAGGGTGCAGTCTGAGGAGCTTAGGTGATTTTCTGCTGTGTGTCTTGTGGATGGTACACACTGCTGCTACTGAGTTTGGGTGGTGGTAAGTGGATGTTTGTGGATGTAGTGCCCGAACAAGTTGGCTGCTTTGTTCTGGATGGTGTCGAGCTTCTTCGGTGTTGTTGGAGCTACACACATAGAACTTAGAACAATACAGCTCAGAAAAAGCCCTTCAGCCCTCGAAATTGAGCCGACCTGTGAACTATTCTCAGCTCATCCCCCTATACTATCCCATCATCATCCATGTGCTTATCTAAGGATTGTTTAAATCTCCCTAATGTGGCTGAGTTGACTACATTAGCAGGTAGGGCATTCCACACCCTTACCACTCTCTGCGTAAAGAACTGGCCTCTGACATCTGACTTAAATCTATCACCCCTCAATTTGTAGTTATGCCCCCTCATACACGCTGACGTCATCATCCTAGGAAAAAGACTTTCACAGTCTACCCTATCTAATCCTCTGATCATCTTGTATGCCTCTATCAAATCCCCTCTTAGCTGCCTTCTTGCCAATGAGAACAGGTTCAATTGTCTCAGCCTTTCCTCATAAGACCTTCCCTCCAGACCAGGCAACATCCTGGCAAATCTCCTCTGCACCTTTTCCAATGCTTCCACATCCTTCCCAAAATATGGCGACCAGAATTGTATACAATATTCCAAGTGCAGCATGATATTGCGGCTCGGAAGTCAATCCCTCTACGAATGAAACCTAACACACCGTGTGCCTTCTTAACAGCACTATCCACCTGGGTGGCAACTTTCAGGGATCCACGTACATGGACACCAAGATCCCTCTGCACATCCACACTACCAAGAATCTTTCCATTGACCTAGTACTCTGCCTTCCTGTTATTCTTCCCAAAGTGTATCATCTCACATTTAGCTGCATTGAACTCCATTTGCCACCTCTCAGCCCAATTCTGCTGTTTATCCAAGGCCCCACTGCAACCTGTAACATTCTTCCACACTGTCCACTACTCCACCGACTTTAGTGTCATCTGCAAATTTACTAATCCATCTACCTATGTCTGCGTCTAAGTCATTTATAAAAATGACAAACAGCAGTGGTCCCAAAACAGATCCTTGTGGTACACCACTAGTAACCCAGGCAAGTGGGTTCCATCACAGTCCTGACTTGTGCCTTGTAGATAATGGACAGTCTTGGGAGAGTAAGGAGGTGAATTACTCTCTGCAAGGTTCTTAGCCTCTGACTTGCTATTGCGGCCATAGTGTTTATACCACTAGCCTAATTCAGTTTCTGGTCAATGGTAACCCATAGGATGTTGACAGATTCGATGATGGTGATGCCATTGAGCAGTAGGCCATTCAGCCCCTTAAGCCTGTTCCACCATGCAATGCAATTATTGCTAATCAGTTTATTCCACATTTTCACCTGCTCCCAATAACCTGCTTATCAACAAACTATCTACAATTCCCTTAAAAATATCCGGGGAGTTGGCTTCCACTAACTTTTGAGGAAGAAAGTTTCAAAGTATAACAACCCTTAGAGAAAACATTTTTCTCCCAAATTCTGTCAGAACTTAAACGATGCCTTAGTTTTTTACATTGTACAACTAGAGGGTTACTTTCTCCCACAACAGGAAGCATCTTTTTCATATCTATCTTGTCAAACATCTCAGGATCATCTTTCAATCAACTGGCATCTTACCCTTCTGAACTTCAATGGATATGTCTAGTCTGTCCATCACTATGTTTGACAAATCTGTTGGAATTTCTGAGGATGATAATTGGGAGCCAGTGGATGTGGTTTACCTGGATTTTCAGAAGACTTTCGATAAAGTCCAACATAAGAAATTAGCAAGCAAAGCTAAAGTGCATGGGATTGAGGTATAGTGCACTGACATGGATAGAGAACTAGCTGGCAGACAGGAAATAGAGTAAGAATAAATGGATCATTTTCTCTGTGGCAGCCAGTGACCATTAGGTTCTGCTTGACATCAGTGCTTGTTTCTAGCTAATCGCAATCTATATTAATGATGTAAATCAGGGAACTAAATATAATATCTCCAGGTTTGCATACAACTGAAAGCTGAGTGGAAAGGTGAGCTATAAGAATGATGCAGAGATGGTTCTGTGCAATTTGGAGAGGTTCAGTGAGTGTGCAAATGAATGGCAGATGCAGTCTAATGTGGATAAGTGTGAGGTTATCCACTTTGGTAGCAAAAACAGGATGATGAATATCTGAATAGTGATAAATTGGAAATGGGCAGGTACAACAAGACTTGGGGGCCATTATAAAAGTAAGCATGCAAGTGCAGCAGATGGTGAAGGTGGCAAAGGATATGTTGCCCTTCATAGCAAGAGAATACGAGAACAGGAGCAGGGATGTCTTGCTGGAATTGTGCAGGGTCTTAGGGAGGCAACAAACTGCAGCATTGTGCACAGTTTTAGTCTCCTTATCAAAGGAAGAATATTCTGGTTATGGAGGGAGTGCAACAAAGGTTTACTGGACTGATTTCTGGGTCTACAGGACTGCTACATGAAGACAGACTGCATCATTTGGGACTATATGCACTGAGTTTTAGAAACATTAAGGGCAGAGGGGGTCTCATATAAACCTATGAAATTCTAATAGAACTGGACAGGGTAAATGCAGAAAGGATATTCTCAATGACCAGGCAGTTCAGAACCAGGCATCGTGGTTTAAGGATACGGTTAGGGTACTGAGGACTGAGATGAGAAATGTCTTCACCCAGAGAATGATGAGCCTGTGGAATTCTCTGCCACAGAAAGTGATTGAGGCCACATTTTGAATGTTTTCAAGAAAGAGCTATATATAGTTCTTAAGACTATGGGGATCAAAGAGTATGGGGTGAGAGTGAGCAAGGGTAATGAGTTGGATGAACAGCCATGACCATATTCAATGGCAGAGCATGCTCGAAGGGTCAAATTGCCTGTTCCTACTTTCCATGTCCAACTTTCCCACATAAGACCTTGGGTAGTGTTGTAGAACAAGAGACCTAGGGGTTCAGATACATAATTCTTTGAAGTTTGCATTACATATAGACAGGATAGTTAAGAAGGCATTTAACACAGTTGTCTTCATTTAACAGACTTTTGAGTATAGGAGTTAGGAGGGCATGTTGACGTTGTACAGGATGTTGGTGAAGCCTCTTCTGGAGTACTGTGTCCCGTTCTGGTCACCCAGTTATAAAAGGGATATTATTAAGCTGGGAAGAATTCAGAAAAGATTTTCCAAGATGTTAATGGGAATGGCCGGTTTGAATTATAAGGAGAGGCCAGACAGTGTGACTTTTTTGACTGGAGCATAGGATGTTGAAGGGGTACCTTATAGAGGTTTCTAAAATCACGAGTGGTATAGCTAACGTGAATGGCAGGTGTCTGTTCCCTAGGGTGGGGGATTAAAAAAACGAGGGGCATATTTTTAAGGTGAGAGGAGAAGGATTTTAATAAGACATGAGGGGTGACTTTTTTTTAAACGCAGAATGATTCAAGTGTGGAAAGAACTGCTGGAGGAATTAAAATCTTAAAAGTAGCTTTTTTGTCACATGTACTCAAATGACTTCAGGGAAAAGTTTACAAGTTGCCACTTACGGTGCCATCTTTGATACAAACATACCTAGTTACAGTTTCTTAAGTACAAACACTTCAGGAAACATAAATGTGAAAAATAAAGAAATAAAAAGTTCAGATGAACAGTCCTTCCAAACTAGGTAAAAACAAGGACTGCAGATGCTGGAAACCAGAGTCTAGATTAGAGTGGTGCTGGAAAAGCACAGCAGGTCAGGCAGCATCCGAGGAGCAGGTGCTTTGACCTGCTGTGCTTTTCCAGCACCACTCTAATCCAGTCCTTCCAAACTAGTTCACACCAGCCCCCGGCCCCACTCCTTCACACCGACCCCTCCCCCAACACTGGCCCCTCCCCAAACTGGCCGCTCCATCACACCGGGCCCCGGCCCCTCCCACCCCACACCGACCCCCCCCCTGGCCCCTCCCCCAAAACCAGCCCCTCCCCCAACACCAGCCCACCATACCCCCCCGGCCCCTCCATCACACAGGCCCCCGGCCCCTCCCCCCACACCGGGCCTCCTGGCCCCTCTCCCCCCGCAACGGGGTCTGGTACAACATTTAAAAGGCATCTGGAAGGGTACATGAATAGGAAGGGTTTAGAGGGATATGGGCCAAATGCTGGCAAATGGGACCAGATTAATTTAGGATATATGGTCAATGTGGATGAGTTGGAGCAAAGGGTCTGTTTCCGCGCTGTACAGTTCTATGGCTTGTTCAGCGGATGGAGCAGACGAGCTCTGGATGTGGAGGCCTATCCTGCTGCCATCTTGGACCTAACTGTGATGGATGCAGACACAGTTACAACCTTCAAAAGATATCTGGATAAGTATGTGAATGAGAAATCTTTGGGGGGGGTATGGACCAAGGTCAGGGAGGTGGGACTAGTTTAGCTTTTGATATGTTCAGCATGGACTGGTTGGACTGAAGGGTCTGTTTCCATGCTTTAAGTTAACCTGGCCATTCCAGATATTAGTCTACACAATGTTCTCTGAACTGCTTCAAATGTATTCACTGCTATTACACAGACATGATCAATTGTAAAGGGGTATTTAAAGTTTTGAAGGAAATAGTGAGTACACGACCAATTGTAAAAGCAAAAGCATCATTCATGTTGTCCTGTTTACTCCCATTTGTAAGCAATTTGTATTTGTTGCATTGTATATGTCATTTGAGAAGATTGAAAAACTGGTTCTGTATTCTCTAGAATTTCAAACAATGACAAGTAATCTCATTGAAATTTACAACACTCTTACGGGATGTAACAGGATAGATGTGGGTAGGATGTTTCCCCTGTCTGATGAGGCTCGAACCAGGTTCTAAAGTCTCAGGATCAGGAACAGTCCAATAGCATTGATATAAGGAGTTTCTTGATGGAGAGAATGGTGAATCGTTGGAATTCTCAATGACAGCAGCTTAATCATTAAGCATGTTCAAGACAGAAATCAATAGATTTCTGTATACTAATGGCATCAAGGGAAATGGGTATAGTGGAAAAAAACCAGGTATAGGTAAATGATCAGCCATGATCTTGGTGAAAATTGGAGGAGGCTCAGTGGGCAGAATGGCCTACTCCTGCTCCCAATTCCTACATGATTTTTAATTCATTCACGGGATGAGGGTGTTGCTGGCTAGGCCCAGCATTTATTAACCAGCAGACAAGGGAGGCGCGGTAGTAGTTTGGCACACCGACCTTTACACCGCTGAGGCTAAATGCCAGCTCGCAGACACCTCCTCCTACTGCCCACTTGACCATGACCCCACCTCCCACCACCAAATCATCAACTCCCAGACCATCCATAACCTCATCACCTCAGGGGATCTCCCATCCACCGTCTCCAACCTCATAGTCCCACAACCCCGCACCGCCCGTTTCTACCTCCTGCCCAAAATCCACAAACCTGACTGCCCCGGCCGACCCATTGTCTCAGCCTGCTCCTGCCCCACCAAACTCATCTCTGCATACCTCGACACGGTCCTGTCCCCCTTAGTCGAAGAACTCCCCACCTACACTCGGGACACCACCCACACCTTCCACCTCCTCCATGATTTTCGCTTCCCCGGTCCCCAATCTTCACCACGGACATCCAGTTCCTGTACACCTCCATCCCCCATCACGAAGGACTCAAAGCCCTCCGCTTCTTCCTTTCCCGCCGTACCAACCAGTACCCTTCCACTGACACCCTACTTCGACTGACTGAACTGGTCCTCACTCTGAACAACTTCTCTTTCCAATCCTCCCACTTCCTCCAAACCAAAGGAGTAGCCATGGGCACCTGCATGGGCCCCAGCTATGCCTGCCACTTCGTAGGATATGTGGAACAGTCCATCTTCCGCAGCTACACTGGCACCATTCCCCACCTTTTCCTCCGCTACACTGATGACTGTATCGTCGCTGCCTCGTGCTCCCACGAGGAGATTGAACAGTTCATCCACTTTCCTAACACCTTCCACCCCGACCTCAAATTTACCTGGACCGTCTCAGACTCCTCCCTCCCCTTTCTAGACCTCTCCATTTCTATCTCGGGCGACCGAATCAACACGGACATTTACTATAAACCGACCGACTCTCACAGCTACCTAGACTACACCTCCTCCCACCCTTCCCCCTGTAAAAACGCCATCCCATATTCCCAATTCCTTCATCTCTGCCGCATCTGCTCCCAGGAGGACCAGTTCCAATACCGAACAACCCAGATGGCCTCCTTCTTCAAAGACCGCAATTTCCCCCCAGACGTGGTCAACGATGCTCTCCACCGCATCTCCTCCACTTCCTGCTCCTCCGCCCTTGAGCACCGCGCCTCCAATCGCCACCAGGACAGAACCCCACTGTCCTCATCTACCATGCCACCAACCTCCATATACATCATATCATCCGTCGTCATTTCCGCCACCTCCGAATGGACCTCACCACCAGGGATATATTTCCCTCCCCTCCCCTATCAGCGTTCCGAAAAGACCACTCCCTCCGTGACTCCCTCGTCAGGTCCACACCCCCCACCAACCCAACCTCCACTCCCAGCACCTTCCCCTGCAACCGCAAAAAAATGCAAAACTTGCGCCCACACCTCCCCCCTTACTTCCCTCCAAGGCCCCAAGGGATCCTTCCATATCCGCCACAAATTCACCTGCACCTCCACACACATCATTTACTGCATCCGCTGCACCCGATGTGGCCTCCTCTATATTGGGGAGACAGGCCATTTACTTGCGGAACATTTCAGAAAACACCTCTGGGACAGCGGGACCAACCAACCCAACCACCCCGTGGCTCAACACTGCAACTCCCCCTCCCACTCCACCAAGGACATGCAGGTCCTTGGACTCCTCCATCGTCAGACCATAGCAACATGACGGCTGGAGGAAGACCGTCTCATCTTCCGCCTAGGAACCCTCCAACCACAAGGGATGAACTCAGATTTCTCCAGTTTCCTCATTTCCCCTCCCCCCACCTTGTCTCAGTCCCAAACCTCGAACTCAGCACCACCTTCCTAACCTGCAATCTTCTTCCTGACCTCTCCGTGCCCAACCCCACTCCAGCCTATCACCCTCACCTTGACCTCCTTCCACCTATTGCATTTCCAACACGCCTCCCCCAAGTCCCTCCTCCCTACCTTTTATCTTAGCCTGCTTGGCACACTTTCCTCATTCCTGAAGAAGGGCTCATGCCCGAAACGTCGATTCTCCTGCTCCTTGATGCTGCCTGACCTGCTGCGCTTTTCCAGCAACACACTTCCAGCATTTATTGCCCATCCCTAATTACCCAGAGGGCAGTTAAGAGTCAACCACATCACTGTGGGTCTGGAGTTACATGTAGGCCAGACCAGGTAAGGACAGCAGATTTCCTTCCCCAAAGGATATTAGTAAAATTAAGAAAAAGCCTTCTATTTTTATAGTGTCTTTCACAACCCCAAGACATCCCAAAGCACTTTACAGCCAGTGAAGTATTTCTAAAGGGCACAGTGGTTAGCACTGCTGCCTCACAGCGCCAGAGACCTGGGTTCAATTCCCACCTCAGGCGACTGACTGTGTGGAGTTTGCACGTTCTCCCCGTGTCTGAGTGGGTTTCCTCCGGGTGCTCCGGTTTCCTCCCACACTCCAAAGATGTGCAGGTCAGGTGAATTGGCCATGCTAAGTTGCCCGTAGTGTTAGGTAAGGGGTAGATGTAGATGTAGGGGTATGGGTGGGTTACGCTTCGGCGGGGCGGTGTGGACTTGTTGGGCCGAAGGGCCTGTTTCCACACTGTAAGTAATCTAATCTAAAGTGGAATGCTGTTGTAATGTATGAAATGCAGCAGCAAATTTACACACAGCAAGATCCCAGTATGACGATGGCCCAGATAATCCTTTTTTTGTGATATCGATTGTGGGATAAATATTGGCCAGGACACTGGAGAGAAACCCCTTGCTCTCCAAATTACTGCCATTGGGACTCTGAGTACCTTTTATTCATTCACGAGATAAGTGCACCACTGTCAAGGTCAGCATTTAATGCCCATCCCAAAGGGCAGTTAAGAGTCCACCACCTTTCTGTGGGCTGGAGTTATAAGTTGGCCAGACCAGATGAGGATGGCAATTTCCTTCTAGAAAAAACATTAATGTACCAACTGGGTTTTTCTGACAACAAATTAATGGTCATCATTAGGCTCTTAATTCTAGATATGTATTGAATTTAAATTCCACCATCTGCTATCCCAGGATTCAAATCCGGGTCCCCAGGACATTTCCTGGATCTCTGGATTAACAGTTGAATGACAATACCACTCGGCTATTGCTTCCCCTACTGTCCCATCAAAAAGACAGCATCTCCTGTAGGGCAGCAATCCCTCATTGCTGCTCTGGAAATGTTAAGCTGGATTGCAAACTCAGCCCTCTGGAGTGGCAGTGGAACCTATTACCTTTCATGCTCACTGAACCATGACTGATGCTTCGACTTGTATTACCTGATTGCTTAATTAGCAAGTCACTAGCTAAGAATTACTAGGAGTAGATTATTATATACGTTGAGAGGTTTGTCATCACCATCTTTCTTGCTCCATCTCTCAGTTTTCCTCCCACTTCCTTTGTCGTTAGTCTAATCAAGGGGATAAGAGGTGCTACTGGGCATTTGTCTAAACTATCACTTTCTTTACTTATCAGGCTAAATGGTCAGAGCAGACTGCAAGGGCATTGTTATTGAGGCCAATCCTGTTCTCTTATTTCCTTCACTCATCTGGAACTGAGTGGACATCCCCATTAACAGATAGTACAACTCATAACTACTTCATTGGCCAGTGGCCATCCACGGTACTACTTAAAGAGGAGCTGGGAAGTTTATTCTACTGTGCCCTGGTCAATAACTATCAGAAAAGCAGTTTTCTGCTCATGAAGCCATTGATTAGAGTATCTTGCTGTACACCAATAGGTTAATGCGTTTCATACGTAGGAATTAGGAGCAGGAGCTGCTTGTTCAGTCTCTCAAGTCTGCTCTGCTATTTAACAAGATCATGGCTGATCTGTGGTCTCAAATTCATCTTCCCACCTGTGCACCCAGTGTCAAAAACTGAGACTCTCTACATTTCCCATATTGCAAAAGTACCACCGTCACAGAGGTCTACATCACAGAAAAAGGCTCTTCGCCCATACCTCCATCCAAGGCCCCAAAGGAGCCGTCCACATCCATCAAAGTTTCACTTGCACTTCCACACGTCATTTACTGTATCTGTATCCCGATGCAGTCTCCTCTACATTGCGCGAATGCGTCCAGTCTCCCCAGAGTGCTTTAGAGAACATCTCCAGGTCACCCGCATCAATCAACCCCACCGGCCCATGTCAAAACACTTCAGTTCCCCCTCCCATTCTTCCGAGGTCATGCAGGTCTTGGGCCTCCTGCATCGCCACTCTCTCACCACCTAACACCTAGAGGAAGAAAGCCTTATCTTCCACCTCTGAACCCTTCAACCCCAGGGCATCACTGTGGGCTTCACTAGTTTCCTCATTTTCCCTCCCTCCCACCTTACCCCAGTTTCAACCTTCCAGCTCAGCACTGTCCTCACAACCTATCCCACCTGTCAATCTTCCCTCCCATCTATCCACTCCACCCTCCTCTCCGACCTATCACCTTTACCCCCACCTCCATTAACCTATTGCACTCTTAGATACCTTCTCCCCAGCCCCACTCCCCTCCCATTTATCTCTCCACCCCTGAGGCCCCCAGCCTCATTCCTGATGAAGGGCTCCGGCCCGAAACGTCAATTTTCCTGCCCCTCGGATGCTGCCCGACTGCTGGGTTTTTCCAGCAACACACTCTCGACTCTGATCTCCAACATCTGCAGACCTCACTTTCTCCTCTTCACCCATCAAGTCTGCACCAGTCAAAAATACCCCACTAAACTATTCTAATCCTACTTTCCAACACTTCGCCCATAGCCTTGGCATCACAAGTACACAGGGAGAAAGTGAGGACTGCAGATGCTGGAGATCAGAGCTGAAAAATGTGTTGCTGGAAAAGCGCAGCAGGTCAGGTAGCATCAAAGGAGCAGGAGAATCAACGTTTCGGGCATAAGCCCTGGAGAAGGGCTTATGCCAGAAACGTTGATTCTCCTGCTCCTTTGATGCTACCTGACCTGCTGCGCTTTTCCAGCAACACATTTTTCATCACAAGTACACACCCAAATACTTCAATGATTGCTCCCTCTACCACCCTTACAGGCAATGATTTACGGATTCCAACCACTCTCATTTCCCTTTGAAAGCTCCTGGTCTGTAACCTTAAATCTATGTCCCTGTTCATTGATCTCTCCATCAAGAGGAAGGGTTTTCTCCTATCTATCCTCCTATGCCCCTCATTTTTTTACACATCTCATACATGCCCCCACCTTAATTTCCCCTGCTCCAAACCCAGTCTATTACAATATCTCTTCATAACTAAAACTCTCCAACCCAGTGATTACACTTCAAAAATTCTTTCATTGGCATAAAGCATTTGGATATCCCTAGATTGTAAAAGGCACTCTATAAATGTAGATTTTTTTTATGACTGGTAGAGACAGGATACTCTCACCTAATGGAGGATAATGGATTTTAGTCCAAACAGGGAAATTAAAAAAGCGATGCTCTCACTCATTGTAACCAATTATCCGCATTCCCTTCATTTCTGACTTGTTTGGGCATGAGTTTCAAATTCGTCCTACAGGTTGGGTCTCATTTGACTTGCTGAAAAACTTCTAAGTGCATTACAGTGAAGCAGAACGTGAGTACCTTTGCAATTTAACTTCCAAAACTAACTGAAGTCTGTTTTTCACATTCATATTACACTACAATAATAATTAGAAGATCAAATATAGAAGCAACAAACAAGACAACAGGAAACTTAAGCCACTTCCCTTAATGCAGGAAAGGGTGTAACTTATTCCAAACCCACTCAGATATCTGCGCTCCCCTTTCAGCATCCCCGACTTCCTGCGCTCCACCATTGGTGGCCATGCTGTCCACTGCCTGAGTCCTAAGTTCTGAAATTCCCTCCCTACAACTCTTTGCCCCTCTCACTTTAACAACATCAACTTATATTTAACCAGTGCCTTTACTATAGTTGAATGTCTCAAGGAGCTTTTCTGGGCATTTCAAAACAAAATTTGACAGTCACTAAGAGGCAGCCAAACGCTTGATAAAGTGGTAGAGTTTAAGGAGTGTCTTTAATGAAGAATGGGAGACAGTGCAGTAAAGGGAGGGAATTCCAGAGTTTGGGATATAGGCAGCTGAAGGCATGGTGGAGTAATTAAAATTCAGGATGCTCAAAGTGTCAGAATTAGAAGAGTGACTTCAAACAGTGTGAGGCCGGAAGAGATTACAAGTGAGGGAGAGGCAAGAGGCATTCAAAAACAATTGAATAACAATTATAAAATCAAGAAATCTCTTCACCAGGAAGCAGTGTGGGTCAACATCTTTGACCAAGCTTCTGGTCACCTGTCTTAATAACTCCATCTGTGGCTTGCACAAATCTTTGGTTTGGTAATGCTCTGGTGAAGCAGCTCAGGTTAATTTATAAAGTCAACCATATTCCCCAGAATTTATAAAGTTATGTACTGATTTGATCCAAGCTTACAAGATATGAAGGGAAACAGATAGTATGGATAGAGAGAACATACGGCAGCCTGATGAATCAAGGACGAAGGGGCAGAAAATAAAAATTAGACTGCAGTCTTTTGACAAGCAAATAAGGAAAGATAGAGAAGCAGGAGGCTGGAGGAACACAGCAAGCCAGGCAACATCAGGAGGTGGAGAAGTCAACATTTTGGGTGTAACCCTTCTTCAGGACTGCAGGTGGATGTAAGGAGAGCTGCAGATAAAGGGGGTAGAGGTGGCAGGATGGAGTGGAAGCAGGATGGTGAGGTAGTGATAGATGAACACAGGTAGAGAGTATGGCGTGGTTGGTCAATGGGAGGGATGAATCCAGTTGGTAGCTGCAAGGGTTGGTCAGAGGAATGAAAGGGAGGGGGAGGGGCTGGGAAGGGAGTCGGGGGAAGGGAAGGTGGTTTATTTGAAATTAGAAAACTCAATGTTGAATCCTCCGAGCAATTCTCTGCCCGGGCAGAAGATGAGGTGTTATTTCTCCAATTTGCGGTCTGATTCGCTGTGGCAATGGAGGAGGCAAAGGATAGTCATGTTGGAAAGGGAGTGGGAGAATGAATTAAAATGGGAAGTGACTGGGAGGTCAGGGAAGCCCCTGTGGGCCCAGCTGAGATGTTCAGTGAAACATGGCCTGAGTTTACATTTGGTCTCACCGATGTAGAGAAGATCACACCAGGAGCACCGGATACAGTAAACTAGGTGGAGGAGAGGCAGGTGAACCTCTTCTCACCTGGAAGGACTGTTTGAGGCCTTGGATAGAGGTGAGGGGTTTGATGTGCTGGCAGGTTTTGCATCTTTTCCCGTTGCAGGGGAAGGTTCGGAGTTGGTGGGGAGAGTGATGCAAACCAAGGACTGACGAAGGAAACGATCCTTGTGGAAGACAGAGTAGGGTGGTGAGGGGAAGATGTTCTTGGTGTTAGTGAGAATGAAATATTGTCCCCAATCTTCACTGATTGTGGCCTATGGGTCAGGAAACTGAGAATCCAGTTGCAGAGAGTGGGGCTTAGTCCGAGATCACTAAGTTTAGCAATCAGTTGGCGGAAGTGTTTAAGGATGACACTGGTGGAATGGTAGGTTAGATTTGATTCCCCTACAGCGTGGAACCAACTCCACACCAACCCTCCGAAGAGTAACCCACCCAGAAACATTTCCTTCTGATGAATGCACCTAACACTATGGGCAATTTACTATGGCCAATTCACGTGACCTGCACATCTTTGGATGTGGGAGGAAACCGGAGCACCCGGAAGAAATCCATCCAATACAGGAAGAACGTGAGAACTCCACATAAACAGTCGCCTGAGGCTGGAATCGAACCTGGGTCCCTGGCGCTGTGAGGCAGCAGTACGAACCACTGAGCCACCATGCCATCCAAAGGGGAGGACAAACTGGACCCCGTCCTTATTGTGTTTAGATGGGGGCGGTTTAGACAGTGGAGCAGGGAATGGAGGAGGTGCAGTGGGGGGGCTGTCTAGAAGGCGGGGGAAAAAGCACACTGTTCATAATAGGTTGACTTCTGGGATGCTCACAAGTGGAATGTCTCCTCATCTGAGCAGGTACAGCGGAGGCAGATGAATTGGGAGAACGGGATAGAGTACTTGCAGGATAGTGAATGGGAGGAGATGTAATCCAGGTAGTTATGGGAGTCTGTGGGTTTATAGTAATGGAGACGCACATTTATTATAAATCCCCAGTACCTTCTCCTGCAACCAGAAAAGATGCAAAACCTGCCGGCACACCACACCCCTCACCTCCATCCAGGGTTCCAAACAGTCTTTCTTCCAAGATGGAGGATGGGAAACATTTCTGGCTATAAGAGCTGCTCCTTTTTTTTTGAAGTGATTTCCTCAAATTCCAGGAGCAGCAATTCCTGTTTTATATGCTGTTGCATTGTTTTGGAACTTTGGAAAAAAAAACAACACAGTTTAAAAGGGAGAAGAGCAGACAAAGGAAGCACATGGTGAAGACAGTGCAGGAGAGAGAGTGAGAGAGAGAGAACCTGCACAGTTACCGCCTTTGCTGTTCGAATTAAGTGTATCACTGGACATCGGAGTGCATCTGGGAAAATTAACAAACAGTGAAATTCACAACTAATCTTGGAGGAACTGTTGGGCGAAGTTTACAGCACAGAATCAGATAAGTTAATTGTTGTTTTAAGTCTGTCCAAGAGAAAGGCTGCAGTAGTGAGTATAGTGGATTCTTTCTTGATTTTGGAGATAGTCTCTTGATTAAACTTAAAATATAAGCCATAGCTATTAATTTAACCTGGGACAGTGTTTGTAGAGGAATAAGACGGTGTTGTTTTCTGGGTCTGTAGATTGTGAAGGAGCAAAAATGGCCTTTGCAGTGGTATGCACTTCTTGTCAGATGTGGGAGTTTAAAGAGAGTTTAAGGGTTACTGCAAATTATATCTGCCATAAATGCTGTTGGATGAAAATCTTATCAGATCGAGTGGATCGGTTGGAGAGACAGATAAAGCAATGATGAACTTGCAATAGCAACAGTATGTGATGGATGGTAGCTATAGGAAGGGGGGAAAAGTTCTCAGATACAGTCACATAGATGGGTTAACTCCAGGAAGGGTGAGAGAGGTCAGCACCTAGGGCAGGAGTCTTTTGTGGAGATACCCATTTCAAACAGGGTATGCTGTTTTGGAAAATGTAGGGGGTGATGTATTCTCAGGGGAACGCAGCACGAACAGCCAAGCTTCTGGTATTGAGACTGGCTCTAATGCAACGAGGGGTACGTCGGCTTCCAAGAGATCAATTGTGTTAGGGGATTCTGTAGTCAGAGGTACAAACAGACGTTTCTGTGGCCAGCAGAGAAAAATCAGAATGGTGTGTTGTTTTCCTGGTGCCAGGATCAAGGATGTCTCAGAGAGGGTGCAGAATGTTCTCACGGGGGAGAGTGGCCAGCAGGAGGTCATTATCCACATTGGAACCAACGACAGTGGAAGGGAAAAGGTTGAGACTCTGAAGGGAGATTACAGAGAGTTAGGCAGAAATTTAAAAAGGAGGTCCTCAAGAGTAGTAATATCTGGATTAATCCCAGTGCTATGAGCTAGTGAGGGCAGGAATAGGAGGATGCATGGCTGAGGAGCTGGTGTATGGGAGAAGGATTCACATTTTTGGATCATTGGAATCTCGTTTGGGGTAGAAGTGACCTGTACAAGAAGGACGGATTGCACATAAATTGGAAGGGGACTAATATACTGGCAGGGAAATTTGCTAGAACTGCTTGGGAGGATTTAAACTAGTAAGGTGGGGGGGTGGGACCCAGGGAGATAGTGAGGAAAGAGATCGATCTGAGACAGGTACAGCTGAGAACAGAAGTGAGTCAAACAGTCAGGGACAAGGTAGGACTAATAAATTAAATTGCATTTGTTTCAATGCAAGGGGCCTAACAGGGAAGGCAGATGAACTCAGGGCATGGTTAGGAACATGGGACTGGGATATCACAGCAATTACAGAAACATGGGCTCAGGGATGGGCAGGACTGGCAGCTTAATGTTCCAGGATACAAATGCTACAGGAAGGATAGAAAGGGAGGCAAGTGAGGAGGGGGGAGTGGCATTTTTGATAAGGGATAGCATTACAGCTGTGCTGAGGGAGGATATTCCCAGAAATACATCCAGGGAAGTTATTTGGGTGGAACTGAGAAATAAGAAAGGATGATCATCTAATTGGGATTGTATTATTGACCTGAAAAATGTGTTGCTGGAAAAGCGCAGCAGGTCAGGCAGCATCCAAGGAGCAGGAGAATCGACGTTTCGGGCATAAGCCCTTCTTCAGGAAGTTGTATTATAGACCCGCCAATAGTCAGAGGGAAATTGAGAAACAAACTTGTAAGGAGATCTCAGCTATCTGTAAGAGTAATAGGGTAGTTATGGTAAGGGATTTTAACTTTCCAAACATCGACTGGGACTGCCATAGTGTTAAAGGTTTAGATGGAGAGGAATTTCTTAAATGTGTACAAGACAATTTTCTGATTCAGCGTGTGGATGTACCTACTAGAGAAGGTGCAAAACTTCACCTACTCTTGGGAAATAAGGCAGGGCAGGTGACTGAGGTGTCAGTGGGGGAGCACTTTGGGGCCAGCGACCATAATTCTATTTCTTTTAAAATAATGATGGAAATAGATAGATCAGATCTAAAAGTTGAAGTTCTAAATTGGAAAAAGGCAAGAACTTTCAAAAGCTGATTGGAGGCAGATGTTCGCAGGGAAAGGGATGGCTGGAAAATGAGACGTCTTCAGAAATGAGATAACGAGAATCCAGAAAAAGTATATTCCTGTCAGGGTGAAAGGGAAGGCTCGTAGGTATAGGGAATGCTGGATGATTAAAGAAATTGAGGGTTTGGTTAAGAAAAAGAAGGAAGCATATGTCAGGTATAGACAGGAGAGATCGAGTGAATCCTTAGAAGAGTATAAAGAAAGTAGGAGTATACTTAAGAGGGAAATCAGGAGGGCAAAATGGAGACATGAGATAGCTTTGGCAAATAGAATTAAGGAGAATCCAAAGGGTTTTTACAAATATATTAAGGACAAAAGGGTAACTAGGGAGACAATAGGGCCCTTCAAAGATCAGCAAGGCTGCCTTTGTGTGGAGCCGCAGAAAATGGGAGAGATACTAAATGAATATTTTGCATCAGTATTTACTGTGGAAAAGGATATGGAAGATATAGATTGTAGGGAAATAGATGGTGACATCTTGAAAAATGTGCAGATTACAGAGGAGGAAGTGCTGGATGTCTTGAAACGGTTAAAAGTGGATAAATCCCCAGGACCTGATCAGGTGTACCCGAGAACTCTGTGGGAAGCTAAAGAAGTGATTGCAAGGCTCTTGCTGAGATATTTGTATCATCTATTTCAGATAATACTTTTCTGTTGGAACTCAGCAAATGTCACTAGACACATATGTTGCAAGAGTGAGAGGTCACCGAGTGATTTGACTTATTATCACATTTACCTACATATTGTGTAGCGTTTTGTTTTGCATGCAGTATAGGCCATACCAGACAAAATGCATTAGGGTAATAGAACAGAGGAATACCATGTTATAGGTGCAGAAAAGATGCACAAAGAGCGTAACAGTATTAAATTTAAAATTTGAAAGGTCCATTCAGATGTCTAATAACAGAAGAGAAAAGGCTGTTCTTGAATCTGTTGGTTTGGGTGTTTAAGCTTTTGTATCGTTTGCCCAATGTAGGAGATCGGAAGAGATTATAATCGGGGTGGGAGGGGTTTGTGATTATGTTGGTTGCCTTCCAGAGGTTGTAGGAAGTATAGATGGAGTCAAAGGATAGAAGGTTGGCTAGTGTGATGGACTGGGCTGTGTTCACAACTCTCTGTAATTTCTTACGGTCCTGGGCAAAGCAGTTGTGGTATCAAGCTGTGATGCATCCAGATACATTGCATTCTGTAGTGCATGTATAAAAATTTATAAGAGTCTTTACAGACATGGCAAAATTCCTTAGCGTCCTGTGGAAGTAGAGGCATTGTTTGCTCTCTTGATTAAGGGGAGTTGTTGGTGCAATGTTGATGGTATCTTTTACATTTTTGAGTTAAGACAGTTTAGTAGATGATTTAACAGGGAGAAGAAAGTGAGGACTGCAAATGCTGGAGAAAAGTGTGGCACTGGAAAAGCACAGCAGGTCAGGCAGCATCCAAGGAGCAAAAAAAGTCAACATTTTGGGCATAAGCCCTTTATTAGGAATGTGGAGGGGAAGGGGGCTGAGAGATATATGGTGGGGCTGGGGTGTGGGGGGCAAGACAGCGGGGAAGGCAGATAGTAGATGCAGGTGGGGGGGGGGGGTAATTGTGATAGGTTGGCAGGGAGGGTGGAGTGGATAGATGAAAAGGAAGATGCATAGGCAAGAGAGGTCAGGCAGGCAATGCCAAGTTGGAGGGTTGGGTCTGGGATGAGGTGGGAGGAGGGGAGATTTGGAAACTAGTGAAATCGAGGTTGATGCCATGTGGTTCAAGGATTCCAAGACAAATGATGCATTCTTTATCCAGTTGGTAGGTGGTTTTGATTTGGTGGTGGAGGTGGCCCAGGGCTAGCATGTCCTTGGTGGGCGAAGGGGTGGTGTGGGAAGTGGAGTTGAAGTGGTCAGCCACAGAGCTTCTATCCTTGTTGCAGTTGAAGGAGTGGGGCTCAAGGGCAGAGGTGAGGGACTTGGAGGAGATGTGCCGGAGGGTATTGTTGACGACGGCGCTCCCTCAGCACTGACCCTCCGACAGTGCCCAATTCCTCAGCACTGACCCTCCGTCAGTGCGGCGCTCCCTCAGCACTGACCCTCCGACAGTGCAGCACTCCCTCAGCACTGACCCTCCGACAGTGCAGCACTCCCTCAGCACTGACCCTCCGACAGTGCGGCACTCCCTCAGCACTGACCCTCCGACAGTGTGGCATTCCCTCAGCACTGACCCTCCGACAGTGTGGCATTCCCTCAGCACTGACCCTCCGACAGTGCGGCACTCCCTCAGCACTGACCCTCCGACAGTGCGGCACTCCCTCAGCACTGACCCTCCGACAGTGCCCACTCCCTCAGCACTGACCCTCTGACAGTGCCCTCTCCCTCAGCACTGACCCTCCGAAAGTGCCCGCTCCCTCAGCACTGACCCTCTGACAGGGCCCACTCCCTCAGCACTGACCCTCCGACAGAGCCCGCTCCCTCAGCACTGACCGTCCGACAGTGCGGCACTCCCTCAGCACTGACCCTCCGAAAGTGCCCGCTCCCTCAGCACTGACCCTCCGACAGTGCGGCACTCCCTCAGCACTGACCCTCCGACAGTGCGGCGCTCCCTCAGCACTGACCCTCCGACAGTGCCCACTCCCTCAGCACTGACCCTCCGACAGTGCCCACTCCCTCAGTCCTGACACTCCGACAGTGCAGCACTCCCTCAGCACTGACCCTCTGACAGGGCCCACTCCCTCAGCACTGACCCTCTGACAGTGCCCACTCCCTCAGCACTGACCCTCCGACAGTGCGGCGCTCCCTCAGCACTGACCCTCCGACAGTGCAGCACTCCCTCAGGACTGACCCTCTGACAGGGCCCACTCCCTCAGCACTGACCCTCCGACAGTGCAGCACTCCCTCAGCACTGACCCTCCGAAAGTGCCCGCTCCCTCAGCACTGACCCTCCGACAGTGCGGCGCTCCCTCAGCACTGACCCTCCGACAGTGCGGCGCTCCCTCAGCACTGACCCTCTGACAGTGCCCAATCTCTCAGCACTGACCCTCCGACAGTGAAGTGAAGCCACAGCACCATATTTTCAGGGGGATTTTCCTGTTTCCTCTCTCACTTTTACGAACGACACTAACCCCCTCAGCCGGACCGACTGCCACAGCGTGTCTCCCGCTGGCGGTGCGCAGGCGCACTGCTCCTTGGCGGTGGCACCCGGTTGCCGGGGAAACGCAGACGTCAGTGTCCCTGCGAGTGTTCCGCGGAGACCCCGCGTGGAGCGGTTACCCAGGCAACCCGGAGGGGGTAGGGGTAATGGGAAGGGGCGAGAGAGGAAGCGGAAAAGAAGCGCGCGGCGGGAGAAAGAGAGAGAGAGAGAGACAGAGGTGAGTGTGGGAGGGAGATAGGCCTCTCGGGGGAGGGTGGGGGGAGTAACGTGGCATGGGGGGGGGTGGGGGAAGACATCTGGGATTGGGGGGGGGCGGGCGCGATGAGAGGAACACTACGGGCCTGAGTAACAAAAGCACTAAGTAACTGGAACAGCAGAGTAATTGAGAAAGGCCGAAGTAACAGGGTGTGATCAGAGTAATGGTGAGGTTAGTGTAAGATCAGAATAACAGGGTGAGATCAGAGTAACAGGGTAAGATCAAAGCAACAGAGTGAGATCAGAGTAATAGAATAACAGGGTGAGATCAGAGTAACAGAGTGAGATCAGAGTAACAGGGTAAGATCAAAGCAACAGAGTGAGATCAGAGTAATAGAATAACAGGGTGAGATCAGAGTAACAGAGTGAGATCAGAGTAACAGAGTGAGATCAGAGTAACAGGGTAGGATCAAAGCAACAGTGAGATCAGAGTAACAGAGTGAGATCAGAGTAACAGGGTAAGATCAAAGCAACAGAGTGAGATCAGAGTAATAGAATAACAGGGTGAGATCAGAGTAACAGAGTGAGATCAGAGTAACGGTAAGATCAAAGCAACAGAGTGAGATCAGAGTAATAGAATAACAGGGTGAGATCAGAGTAACAGAGTGAGATCAGAGTAACAGGGTAAGATCAAAGCAACAGAGTGAGATCAGAGTAATAGAATAACAGGGTGAGATCAGAGTAACAGAGTGAGATCAGAGTAACAGGGTAGGATCAAAGCAACAGTGAGATCAGAGTAACAGAGTGAGATCAGAGTAACAGGGTAAGATCAAAGCAACAGAGTGAGATCAGAGTAATAGAATAACAGGGTGAGATCAGAGTAACAGAGTGAGATCAGAGTAACAGGGTAAGATCAAAGCAACAGTGAGATCAGAGTAACAGAGTGAGATCAGAGTAACAGGGTAAGATCAAAGCAACAGAGTGAGATCAGAGTAATAGAATAACAGGGTGAGATCAGAGTAACAGAGTGAGATCAGAGTAACAGGGTAAGATCAAAGCAACAGAGTGAGATCAGAGTAATAGAATAACAGGGTGAGATCAGAGTAACAGAGTGAGATCAGAGTAACAGGGTAGGATCAAAGCAACAGTGAGATCAGAGTAACAGAGTGAGATCAGAGTAACAGGGTAAGATCAAAGCAACAGAGTGAGATCAGAGTAATAGAATAACAGGGTGAGATCAGAGTAACAGAGTGAGATCAGAGTAACAGAGTGAGATCAGAGTAACAGGGTAAGATCAAAGCAACAGTGAGATCAGAGTAACAGAGTGAGATCAGAGTAACAGGGTAAGATCAAAGCAACAGAGTGAGATCAGGGTAATAGAATAACAGGGTGAGATCAGAGTAACAGAGTGAGATCAGAGTAACAGGGTAAGATCAAAGCAACAGAGTGAGATCAGAGTAATAGAATAACAGGGTGAGATCAGAGTAACAGACTGAGATCAACCTGCACATCCACTAATATCATTTATTGTATCCGTTGCTCCCGATGTGGTCTCCTCTACACTGGGGAGACTGGGCGCCTCCTAGCAGAGCGCTTTAGGGAACATCTCCGAGACACCCGCACCAATCAACCACACCGCCAAGTGGCCCAACATTTCAACTCCCCCCTCCCACTCTGCCAAGGACATGGAGGTCCTGGGCCTCCTTCACCGCCGCTCCCTCACCACCAGACGCCTGGAGGAAGAACGCCTCATCTTCCGCCTCGAAACACTTCAACCCCAGGGCATCAATGTGGGCTTCAACAGCTTCCTCATTTCCCCTTCCCCCACCTCATCCTAGTTTCAAACTTCCAGCTCAGCACTGTCTCCTTGACTTGTCCGGACTTGTCGAACCTGCCTATCTCCTTTTCCACCTATCCACTCCACCCTCTCCTCCTTAACCTATCACCTTCATCTCCTCCCCCACTCACCCATTGTACTCTATGCTACTCTCTCCCCACCCCTACCCTCCTCAAGCTTATCTCTCCATGCTTCAGGCTCACTGCCTTTATTCCTGATGAAGGGCTTTTGCCTGAAACGTCGATTTCGCTGCTCGTTGGATGCTGCCTGAACTGCTGTGCTCTTCCAGCACCACTAATCCAGTATAAGATCAAAGCAACAGAGTGAGATCAGAGTAATAGAATAACAGGGTAAGATCAAAGCAATAGAGTGAGATCAGAGTAATAGAATAACAGGGTGAGATCAGAGTAACAGAATAACAGGGTGAATTCAGAGTAACATGATGAGATCAGAATAACAAAGACTAACATGATGAGTTCAGAGTAACAGGGCGAAATCAGTGTAATAGAGAGTAACAGGATAAGATCATGATTTGGAGATGCCAGTGTTGGACTGGGGTGTACAAAGTTAAAAATCACACAACACCAGGTTATAGTCCAACAAGTTTAATTAGAAGCACACTAGCTTTCAGAGCAACGCTCCTTCATCAGGATAAGATCAAAGTAACAGAGTGAGATCAGAGTAACAATAACAGGGTGAGATCAGAATAGCAAAGAATAACAGAGTTAGATCAGAGTAACAGGGTGAGATTGGAGTAAGTGAGATCAAAGTAACAGAGAGTAATAGGGATTCAAAGCAACAGAGACCAGTCACCAATCAGAGTAGAGTGAGATCAGTAGCAGAGATTGGAGTAGTAAAGAGAACTCTAAGTAATAGAGATCAGAATAATATACGTCAGTGTCAAAGAGGGAGAGCTTGAATAACAGTGGGATCTTGGGGAGATTTGAATAACAGATCAGTGTATTAGAGATCCTTGCAACAGAGAAAGCTTGGGAGTAATGGAGATTAGGAAAAATGGCCAGATTGGAGTAATAGAAATCAAAAACCAAGAGTAACAGATAGAGCATAATTAACAAGCAGAGATGGCAGATCAGTGTAACAGGCAGATCAGAGTTACATACGGAGATCAGAGTAACAAAGATCAGAGTTGGTTAGGATAACGTAGTGAGTAACAGAAAGTAATCAGAGGAACACAGGGAAGTTCTAGTAACAGGGAGATCAGGTAACAGTGATAGAATAAGAGACAGATACAGTAAACAAGTTCAGAGTAACAGGCGGATTGGAGGAACACTGGAAATCAGAGTGGCAGAGATTGAAGCAATAGAGATCCAAAAAAAAACAGAGTTGGTGCAGTGGTCGAGATGCTGGAGGTGTAGGACAATAAAGGAAAAGCCGGAGTAACAGGGCAACAACAAGTGGACCTTGACAAGAGTAAAATAGTGTAATGAATTATTTCTACAATCACTGGCAGATGCTGGAGTGTATAAACAAAGGAAGATTTACAATTCCAGAGTGCCTTTCACAACCACAGTGTCTACAAGTAGAAATAGACTAAAGTATACGGAAAGACTTGATAATAGTACTACAAGAGGAACAGACTATAGTAATAATGGACTGACACAATAGAGTGGAGTCGAAAAGTGTGGTGCTGGAAAAGCACTGAAGGTCAGGAGGAACAGGAGAGTTGATGTTTCAGACATAAGCCCTTCATCAGGAATGTCAGGAGGGTGGGGAAGGGGACTGAGGGATAAATAGGAAGGGGAGTTGGGGCTGAGGGGAAAGTAATTTGGAAGGCGATAGGTAGATGCAGCTGGGGGTGATGGTGATAGGTCGGAGCGGAGGGTAGAACGGAAAAGTAGGAAGGAAGATGGACAAGTTGAACAGTTCAAGAGGACAGTGCATCTGCCTCAGTACATGTGACAATAAATTCAATTCAATTTGATCTGGAGGAAGGGGAGATGAGACTGGTGAAATCAACGTTGGTGTCGTGTGGTTGGAGGGAAGAGTGGAGCAAAGTGCAAAAATACTAGTGTAGTAGTGTTTTTGCACAAGGAGAGTCTGGCCTATTGCAATTTAGAGATGAGAGGGTAATAATGGAGTCACAAACGCCAGTAACATTGGAAGAGTCTGAATTCATTATAGGAGCATAACAGGGCAGGCTGTAATTACAAACGGACACTGCATTCATATGGGAAGCTGGTGTAATCATGCAGGACCACCAGGGATGCAACAGCCATCATTTAAATTTGGAGAGAATAATAATAATAATGAAAGAACATTGGAAAGAAAGAATGATACAGTAGGACAAGAAACTCGCAAAGAAAAGAAAGATTACATGTAACGTTGAGATTAGAATAATACCACAGTTTTATTTCATTCTACCACTGAATGTGGTATGCACTCTCAAAAGTTTGGCATTTAGTAGTGAATCCTATTTGCACTGGTGAGGATGGTGAGCCAGCCACCTTGTTGAAGCATTGCAAACCCATGTGATATTCACATGTCATCGGTGCTGTTAGGTAGAGATGTTGAGTATTGATACATGCTGATGACATTGTGTGCTGATGATGGAGGGACTAAACATTTAAGGTGGTGGATAAGGACCTCAATAACCAGGCTGCTTAGTCCTGGATGACCTCCGGCTTCATATGTGGAAAGACTTTGCAGGGCTAAAACATCAGTCATCTAGCACAAAATACCCACACTGTGACATGCTGTTGCAGCTACAGTGGTTGAGTAGTTCATTTGGTGACATGCATAGGACTATTGGAATTGGACATTTGGACTGGGAGATAAGAATAACCAAATGGTGCCAGTCAGAATAAGGCAGTAACATAGGAAGCTGGTGTGATAGTGCAACATTTGAGTGAGTTTGGAGTAATAACCCAGCAGCCTGGGGCGGCACGGTGGCACAGTGGTTAGCACTGCTGCCTCACAGCGACAGAGACCCGGGTTCAATTCCGGCCTCAGGCGACTGACTGTGTGGAGTTTGCACATTCTCCCTGTGTCTGCGTGGGTTTCCTCCGGGTGCTCCGGTTTCCTCCCACAGTCCAAAGATGTGCAGGTTAGGTGAGTTGGCCATGCTAAATTGTCCGTAGTGTTAGGTGAAGGGGTAAATGTAGGGGAGTGGGTATGGGTGAGTTGCGCTTCGGCGGGTTGGTGTGGACTTGTTGGGCCGAAGGGCCTGTTTCCACACTGTAAATAATCTAATCTAATCTAAAGCCCAAATTTCAGATAAAAGCAGTGAGACTGGAGTCATGATGTAGTAAGGTGGGGGTCCCTCACCTAATAGCACACTCAATGAGGAATTGGATTTGGATTGTAATTACACTGATTTGATAGTACATTAAGAAAATCTGAAGTACCAACTCAAGTAATATGGCAGAAATAGCTTTGCATTTGTTTAATGCTTTTCACAACTAGTCGACATGTTTTGGGGTGGCAAGTGATTCGCCCTACTACCTTACAATACCAGGGACCTATGTTAAATTTCAGCCTTGGTGACTGAGTGGAGTTTGTATGTTCTCCCTATGTCTGTGTTGGTTTCTCTGTAGGGTGCTTTGGTTTCCTCCCACAGTCCAAAGATATGCAAGTTAGGTGGATTGGCCATGCCAAGTTGCCACGAAGTGTGCAGGGATATGTACGCTAGGTGCATTAGCCATTGAAATGTTGCAGGGATGAGATGCTTTTCAGACTATTAGTACAGACCTGATAGATCAAAGGCGATAGGTAGATACAGGTGGTGGGGGCGGGGGGTTGGTGATGGTGATAGGTCAGAGCGGAGAGTAGAACAGATTGGTAGGAAGGAAGGAAGATGGGAGAGGTAAGACAGTTCAAGAGGGCAGTGTTGAGTTGGAGGGCTTGATCTGGGATGAGGTGAGGTGAGGGGAGGGGAGATGAGGAAACTGGTGAAATCAACATTGTGTGGTTGGAGGGAAGAGTGGAACAAAGTGCAAAAATACTAATGTAATTGTGTCTCTGCAGAAGGCCAAATGGCCCTTATCTGCACTGTCGGGGTTCTGTGATTTCTTCAGAACTCACAGTCTCAGGATACCCAGTAGGCCATTTTAGACTGAGGTGAGATATTTCTCCACTCAAAGTGAGGTGAACCTGTGAAATTCTCCACCACAGAAGGCTGTGGAGGCCAAGTCACTGAAATTTTCAAGAAAGAAATAGTTTTCTAGAGCAGGAGGTATGTATGGGGTGAGTGGGAAAATGATGTTGCGATATGATCAGTCATGGTCATATTGCTTGGTGGAGTGGACTCAATGCTCAAATGACTGACTGTTTTCTACATTTCAAAATCTTTTACCATATGAAGTGTTGTCATTATTGTGTATAGTGTATTGAATAGTATAGGAAACAGCAGTTAATTTGTACACAGCAAGCTCTGGCAAGCAACAATGTGGATAACAACCTGATAATTTATTTTTGATATTGTTCAAGGGATAAGTATTGATTAGGATCTGAGGAAGAACTCCTCTACACTTCTTCGAACATATCTAGACACCGCTTTCAGTTTAAGGTCTCATCTGAAAAGTGGCAGCTCTTACATTAAGGTGGTAACTTTCATTTTTGTGTGCAGTGAGATTTGAATCTTGTTCATAGGTGAGAACCAAGGGTTGATCTTAGGAGTTTTAACAGCAGGTAATAATATAAGAGAAGGCATTAAGAGTAATATCCTAATAATGTGAAATTAAACTGAAGTATTACAATGACATCGGATGCAGTATAACAACACAATAAAATGAAGAACTGAAGACGTACATTTATAAAGCTCCATTTACAACCATAGGAGATTCCAAAGATCTTTGCACTTGGAGGTTGAGAGGTAAGCAGTGTTTATTGGTTTTTAAAGACTTTTACTTCAAATTATTGCACAATGTGTAAATTTAATAGAAAATGATTTCTCAGGATTGCTTGTGGATCAATGCTGAGCAGCAGTTGAAGTGTGGAAACTATCACACAACAACAGGGTAGTCTGTCAGTTGTCTGTTCTGGTTATATTACTCACTAATGCCAAAAATATATCGGTAGGTGGTAGATTCACTCAAAGTCTACAAATTGCCTGGGAAAATTTGTTAACGGTGAAAATCAGTCAAAAATTATGCCCCTAATAGAATGAAAGGGGATATTGAGTAGCAGCTTCTCTAATCAATGGTTGGTTCTTTCACAAGTTTGTTGCTAATTAGTTCAATAAATGTGGGAGAAGCATAACCTGTAAATGGAGGAGCAGCATGTTCTGATTTGAATGGCATTTTACCTATTCCTGCTCTTGTTTTATTTGCCAATCTTATGAACCAGACTGAGCTCCTGGCAAAAAAAAATGCACTTTTACTTGTTTTTTGTGAATTTGTGCTTATTGTTGATATCAGTAGGGAATTAGATTAGTCCTTGAAAAGGAAATAATTACAGGGCCTTGAAGAAAGAACAAAGGTGTGGTATTAATCGGTCCTTTCAAAGAGTGAAAGTACAAGCACAAACTGGTGAATGGCCTTCTCTACTGTATTCAATAAAATGAGACTTTTTGTTACCAACCATTCAAACCCAACTTCTAGAGCTGAAGGCAGTCAACAACTACACCGATTTGTGGCTACCTCCACTACTACTTCCCCTTAATCTGAGTTTAAATTTTTCTGCATATTCAACTTTCATTCAGCACCTCCTTTAAACACCTGCCAGTTTCCACATTGTGAGTCACCATCATGAGACAGCTTCCTGCTTCTTGGTAGCAAAGCAGAATAAAATGACCCACCCAAACATAGTCATTTTGTTAATGACTCAAGTGATCAATTAATCTACCTTTTTTAAATTATGAAAGATTGAGATTGAAATAAAAATAAAATGCTTGAACCAAAACACAATAAAAGATGCAAATCAACGGGAACTATGGGACTGAAAAAAAACAACTTCCATGTTTTTATCAAGTCTCTCATAACCACAGGTCATTGAAGTCTGTGCTACTTTGAAAATGTAGTCACCTGACAGTGTGGAAACATTGCTCACAAATGGCAATGAGTGATCTCAAATTTATTTTTGTAGTGAAGCTGTACAAAGATTAAAATATTGATCAGCAATGATCCCTCTAGGCTGAACAACTGCTCCAAGGTTCTGCAAATGCAGATCAGTGTGCTGACACCATTCCCAGAATTGACTTCCAGTTTCTGAGGTCCACACAGAAGAAAACAATTTGAGGGAACAAAGTTGACCATGACCAGTACACTGAGGAGAACGTTCTTGCTCCTCTTCAAGCAGTGTTCAAGATCTTTTACACCCACCTGAGAGGGCAGAAAAGCAGCTTCAGTTGATCTCTCATCTGCAGGACAGTGCATTTGACTGACCTGCAATCCTTCAAAGCTGCACTGGAGTGTGAGGCTAGAAGTTATTCTCAGATATGATTGGTTTACCTGGGTAATTTCCAATAAGGTGGTGATAATCAAATTTTTCAAAGAAAATGTAAAACTAAAGACTGTGCAATTTTAAAATAGGAATGGATCTATTTCTGTTTATCTTAGTGTAATTGTCCAATAAGTTCTTGGAAGCTGAAGTTTACACATTTCTTCCTTTTTAGTGCCCAAAACCCTGTTGAAGTGTAAAACAAATTAATGTGCCTACCATTATGTTAAACTGAAGTGTGTGACTGCACCGAAATGCAATTAGAATATCATTGTAGTCAGATCTAGTGAATGTAGTGTCATCTTTAAAAGGTTGACCAAATTATGGGGAAGAGTGAAGGAACCAGCACAGGAACCAATGTTTTGCATTAATCTGGAATTCACCCCCAACTGGCAATTAACACTTTCAAGAAAGAGAATGGCGGGGTATGGGGTTCACAGGGATATGGAATAGCAGGTAAATGGAGTTAAGTTGCAGATTAGTCAATGTCAGACTGAAGGTGAAACTTGTTCCACTGATATCCTTTAATACTCCAAACAAGCAAATAATTTGTCAACTTCAGTTGTGAAAATTTCAAGCAACCTCCACTCCTCACCCCCAAATGGGGGAATGAGTTCAATCCTTTTACTACCATTTTTATGAAATTTTAGACTTGCACCCCATTATACCCACTGGTGGAAATAATTTCTCTTCATCTACTATTAGGGGCGGCACGGTGGCTCAGTGGTTAGCACTATAGCCTCACAGCACCAGGATCCCAGGTTCAATTCCAGCCCTGGGTGACTGTCTGTGTGGAGTTTGCACATTCTCCCCGTGTCTGCGTGGGTTTGCTCTGGTTTCCTCCCTCGGTCCAAAGATGTGCAGGTCAGGTGAATTGGCCATGCTAAATTGCCCATAGTGTGAGGTGCATTAGTCAGAGGGAAGTGGGTCTGGGTGGGTTACTCTTCAGAGGGTCTGTGTGGACTGGTTAGGCCAAAGGGCCTGTTTCCACACTGTAGGGAATCTAGAATCTAGTCTATTATTGCTTTAAAGACATCAATTAGATCACTCCTCAATGTTCTAAACAGAAAGGTATGCAACCTAATAATGTAATTCTTTAAGCCGTGGTATCAATCTGGTGAATCTGCCTTGTCTCCCATTCTATAATACCTTCCTGCAGTTTTCAAATCCCACAAATCTGATTTTTCTGTCCAAAATTGCAATACACTGTTCTTTATTCATGCAGTAGTGTCTGTGTGTGAATTGTTTGGATCTTTTTCTAGCCAAGCAACTATAAAAAGATCCAAACAAGTCACACACAGACACTACTGTATGAATAAGGAACAGTGTGTTGCAATTTTGGACAGAAAAATCAGATTTGTGGTATTTGAAAACTGCAGGAAGGTATTATAGAATGGGAGACAAGGCAGATTCACCAGATTGATACCACGGCTTAAAGAATTACATTATTAGGTTGCATAAACCTGGCTTGCATTCCTTTTATTTAGATATAACCTGCCCAAGGAATCTATTAGTTTAGTGTCTGAATGACTAATTCAAAATCGTTAGTTGTGGAACCGCCTACAGTGTTGGCATTAGTATTAGTGTCTAACAGTGAATATTTAGTGTGTGAAACCCTGTCTGATTTGACTGTTCTGGTTCCTCTGTGCCTTTCTGCACTTCATAAAAATACTTAGGCTTATTTATTCACTCTACACTTTCATTTTGACAGATATTGCTAGAGTTGGCTCCTGATTTTTTTTTAACGTTGTCAGTGTTCGTTTCTTAAGCTGCACCAGGAAGTTCTTGTTTTGCACTTGCTATATGTGTGCTTGTAGCTATTCAGTTGAGGTTTCATTGAGCACAATCCCTCCTTGGATCTATTCTTCCAAACAGTTTCCTTTGTAATGTTGGATTGGTCTGCTTTAAAGTTGTACATCTTCCTACTTGCTGCAGTGGTTTGTGCTGGATAGTGTAAAATTTTAATGTTTAATTCCCTGTTTCTTAAGGGGGCCATTGCTTCTATACTTGGTTGGTTATCTGTTATATGATGTGCTATTCCTATCATTCACCAGGTGCAACGAATTCAGTCAAAAAGCAATACTGACTTGTATTCACAAGCTCAATTCTAGAAAACAGGGGCAGTCACAGTTCATATTGTTTTAAAACCTGCCTCCCTCACCATGCTCTGTCCTTTGGAGAATTGGGGATTTTGTTTTTCTGAAGGACTTTTAGAACAGTCTAACCTTTTGATAGTCACTTTGTTATGGTCACTGCTTTGGCAAGTCTAATAGCCAATTTGTGCAAAGAAAGATCTGATGTGTAGGAATGAGATATGTCGTTAGTTTTTTTTTCTGTTGAAGTTGATTTGAGGGCAGAATGTTGGCTGGAACCCTGAAAGTTGCTCTACTTTTCAAATATTTCCTGGGAGCACTGAATCTAAACTAATGCTAATCTGTTTGCCTAAACTTTCTGCTTTAAATATCATCCCATTCTTAATCCTGATGTATTAAATACTTCCAGCTGATTCATCCATTTGTTTTGACTTATTTTAACTTTTGCTCCACATTTCTGTGCACTATCTGCTCGAATATGTGCTGTGATTCATTCAGTGTACTGAGTCGGTGTAAGCACGCATGGACTCCAAACTCTTAAAACAATACATCTCTTTCATATTAGATAGGCAGGTGGAATTGAGTGAGATAATATTTCATGTTAGTGGGTAGTAATGAAATTTTGAAAACTCCAAACAGCCTGAAGGCCTTTGACCATCTTCCTGAATCTATATTGTATTTCAAAAATAATACCAAGTTCTTGAAATCTGAACCACCAACCACTCAGTATCACAACCCCAATAATCCTAGCAGGGTTCACTGGTTTCTCACAACCACTAACTTCATGGATCACAGCACTGCTACTCTCATGAATTCCATTCAGAATTCTAAACCTGTCAGGCCCAACAACCCCATTGGGAATCACAGGTACACTAACTAGTTCTGCTGTTCCATGACATCAGACCTGGCCTGTATCCTGCCTACATTCACTTGCCTAATTTCATATTCCTTTAATATTCTAGGCTAGCTGAATTTAACATTGATTGAGTTTGCACCTCCAGTTTTTTTTTGTGTGAGGGAAGTTCCACCATTTGTATGAAGCAATAGATGCTTCTTAAATTCTTTCCTGAATGGCTCAGTTCTGATTGTTAGCAACAAGACCTGCAGTTAGTTTTCTTTGATCTGTAAAATTTTTCAATTCAAATACCCCCCGCCCCCTTTTTCTTTGTAATTTTGTTTCTCCACACTGTCTGACCAGTGGCTCTGTATTATGTAATATGACCTAGAACTGTGCACAGCCTTATTTGTTCAAGGTATCCTCTTGTTTGCTTGCAGTCCTGAAGATGGAAACTGCTGACCTGATCGAGAAAGCAAGGCTTGCTGAGCAGGCAGAGCGCTATGATGACATGGCATCCTGCATGAAAACGTTCACGGAGAAAGGCAATGAACTCTCCTGTGAGGAACGAAACCTGCTCTCTGTCGCTTTCAAGAATGTAGTTGGAGCCCGTCGGTCGTCCTGGCGGGTCATCTCCAGCATAGAGCAGAAAACCGAAAACTGCAAAAAGAAGCAGCAGGTGGTAAAAATGTACCGAGAGAAAATTGAGAAGGAGCTGCAGGACATCTGCAATAATGTGCTGGTGAGGCTTTGCATTGTATGTGTGATTGGGAGTTCAAAAGGGAGTTGGAGAAATAAGCCCTAAATCCCTTGGAAGGTTGATGGTGAGACAACTTGGCCTGAGTTGGAAACCTTGTTTGATGTTTCCATTTGCTGCACTGAAAAGGAGGACACCTGACTCAGGAGTTCTCCTTGTTGGATATGAGTTTTCACGTTTCCTACTGATGCTGAAAATCAAATTTGGTTCATACTGCCATAATTGTAGTAAACTCTTGGGAGCTATTAACTGTTTTTTGTTGCTGTTTTTCCATTCAAATGTGTTGCTTATATTGTGATAATTTCTTGATTTAAGGCAGTTCATGACTTGACTTAGTTCCCTTTTGTGGAAAATGTTGAATTCCACACTTCGGCTGTGTTTTGGAATCTGGCTTTCCCATTCGAGAAAGGTGATCGTTGAAAGCAATTACCTTAATATGCATGTTGTCGTTGAGTGCTACTTTAGTGAGATCTTCATGCTCTCATTGAGATCCCATGAACAATGTATTCTGTACACTGTCATAAGAAAAGCCTGCTTATACTCTGAGTAAATTTCTTCTGAACTTTAAGTGAAGAGCAATTTAAGAGCTTTTACTGCACTATTCCAGTTGCTTGATGAATGATCCAATAAAACACTATCACACTGAATAATAAGCATGGGGTCACAATAAGCTTCTTCCGAGCAAGTTAGCTAATATCTATACAGGCTAACCTATTGGCCAGGACCACATTTTTATATGATGTGGAGGAGCCAGTGTTGGACTGGGATGGACAAAATTAAGAATCAAAGAAAACCAGGTTAGAGGGGAAAGTGAGGTCTGCAGGTGCTAGAGATCAGAATCAAGAGTTTGGTGCTGGACAAGCACAGCAGGTCAGAGAGCATCCGAGGAGCAGGAGAATGGACGTTTCAGGCATCAGCCTTTCATCAGGAATCAGATAGTTGTCATCTGATGAAATCTAGTGCTTGTGTTGTGATTTTTAACTTTTGTACACCCCAGTCCAACACCAGCATCTTCAAATCTGGAATAATGTGTTACTTGGTCTATTAGCCAACCCAGCATAGCTGCAGCTTTTGAATGCATGTGACAGCTGTACAACTTTTTTCATTTGGATATGGACTGTTTCAGTAGCTGAGGAGTTGCATATAGTGTAGTCATCAGCAAACATTCCTACTTCTCACCTTTTTTATGGTGGGAAGGCTGTTAATGAAGCAGCTAAAGCAAGTTTAGATTAGAATACATAGTGTGGAAACAGGCCCTTCGGCCCAACAAGTCCACACTGACCCGCCGAAGTGTAACCCACCCAGACCCATTCTCCTACATTTACCCCGTCACCTAACACTATGGGCAATTTAGCATGGCCAATTCACCTAACCTGCACATTTTTGGATTGTGGGAGGAAACCGGAGCACCCGGAGGAAACCCACGCAGACATGGGGAGAATGTGCAAACCACACAGAGTCGCCAAAGGCGGGAATTGAACCCCGGTCTCTGGCGCTGTGAGGCAGCAGTGCTAACCACTGTGCCACTGTGCCACCTACCAAGTTGGGCCGAGGACACCTACCTACATTATAGTTTATGAGCTCAGCAAATTTGAAGACGCTCCAGGAGTTTGTTGACTCACATCGGCTGGTGGCCTTGGGAAACATGTTGACAAAATTGAATATAGTGAAACTACTGAGGAAGAGTTGTCTCCACTTATTCAGTGAATCCAAAATGTTCTGGTGACTTTTTAATTCATTCATGGGATGAAGATGTGGCTGGCTAGGCCAGCATTTATTGCCTATCCCTAATTACCCCGAGAGCAGTTAGGAATCAACCACATTGCTGTGGGTTTGGCATCACATGGTCTGGCCTACATGTAAGGTTAGCAATTTCTGCCCTAAAGCACATTAGGGATTCAGTCTCCTTGGATTCACATTGATGCTGCCTGTAGAACGGCTAAAAATAGAAACTTATGGGCTATCTAATTCTTTTCACCCAGCATCCTGTGTTCTGTGACACAGTGTCCCTGGTCTAGAAAGGCATAATTTTGTTTTTTAAAACTGTTCAAATAATTCTCCTATTTCTCTTTTTAGCTGTAAAACTCATCAAAATCTCTGTTTCTCTGTCTCTGCTCCCCTTTTCAGTGCCTTTTTATGTATCGCCAATATGCTTTAACCTATCACTTTAGCATTGGTCTCAAAGCCTCAACCCAAATCACTAGAATTTTCTCCCAAATGGAGACAAGTGTCAGGACCTGGAGCTAAACAAGAAACTGGTGAAACTCAGCAGGTCTGGCAGCATCTATCCCCAGGGAGAAATCAGAATTAATGTTTCAAGTCTGGTTATTTGAGATAGAACTAATGGTTCAACAGGTTTTTTTTTACTTCAGTGTCTGTTGGCCACAGCTGTTCGCATTATATATTAATGATTTGGATGAGGGAACCGGGGGCATTCTAGCGAAGTTTGCCGATGATACGAAGTTAGGTGGACAGGCAGGTAGTACTGAGGAAGTGGGGAGGCTACAGAAGGATCTAGACAGGTTGGGAGAGTGGTCCAGGAAATGGCTGATGGAATTTAACGTGAGCAAGTGCGAGGTCTTGCACTTTGGCAAAAAGAATAAAAGCATGGACTACTTTCTAAACGGTGAGAAAATTAATAAAGCCAAAGCACAAAGGGATCTGGGAGTGCTAGTCGAGGATTCTCTAAAGGTAAACATGCAGGTTGAGTCTGTGATTAAGAAAGCGAATGCAATGTTGTCTCTTATCTCAAGAGGGTTGGAATATAAAAGCAAAGATGTACTACTAAGACTTTATAAAGCTCTGGTTAGGCCCCTTTTGGAGTACTGTGTCCAGTTTTGGTCCCCACACCTCAGGAAGGACATACTGGCACTGGAACATGTCCAGCGGAGATTCACACGGATGATCCCTGGAATGACAGGTCTAGCATATGAGGAACAGCTGAGGATACTGGGATTGTATTCGTTGGAGTTTAGAAGATTAAGGGGAGATCTAATAGAGACGTACAAAATAATACATGGCTTTGAAAAGGTGGATGCTAGGAAATTGTTTCTGTTAGGCGAGGAGACTAGGACCCGTGGACACAGCCTTAGAATTAGAGGGGGTCATTTCAGAACAGAAATGCAGAGACATTTCTTCAGCCAGAGAGTGGTGGGCCTGTGGAATTCATTGCCACGGAGTGCAGTGGAAGCCGGGACGCTAAATGTCTTCAAGGCCGAGATTGATAGGTTCTTGTTGTCTAGAGGAATTAAGGGCTACGGGGAGAATGCTGGTAAATGGAGCTGAAATGCTCATCAGCCATGATTGAATGGCGGAGTGGACTCGATGGGCCGAATGGCCTTACTTCCACTCCTATGTCTTATGGTCTTATGGTCTGCATCCCAGGATTTTAAAACCAGTGGCTGCAGAGATGGTGCAGTTATTGATCAAATTACTGCAGTACTCCACGGTGTCCAGAGAGGTCTAGCAGACTTGAAACCACTGATGAGATGCTCCTGTTGGGGTGGACAGAGACTAAAAACTGGAAATTAGACCAGGTAGCTTAACATCGGTCATTGGGGAAAAAACTAGATGCCATTAAAAGAATAAACAGCAGGACACTTCGAGAAGCTTAACACAATCAAGAGAAAAACATAGTTTTGTGAACAGGAAATCATAATTGACAGATTTGCCAAAGTTCTTTGACGATGTAACAAGTGAGTTGATAAAGGAAAACAGATGTAGTTTTTTTTGGATTTCCAAAAGATATTTAATTTGTTGCCACTGAAGATTATAGAGTCATAGAGTCATATTGCCCAAGATAAGAGGTAACAATATTCAGGTGATGTATTATCAAGGATTTAAGGATAGGTTAACACAGTTGGGATTAATGGGTCATTTTCAAGTTGGAAAGACACAACCAACACAATGTCACAAGGATCAGTCCAGGCTGTCAGTTATATACTATCTATATTAGTGACATAGAGGAGGGGCAAGAGAGTAATGTACCTGAATGTTGAGAGTCCTCAACATTTCAAAAATCTGTGGGAGCTTGCACAAAAGAGGGACGAAGGCTTGGACAGATCACCCATTATCTTATTGATTCACAGTAGGCATGAAAGGCTGAATAGGGATTCTGGATTAGAGTGGTGCTGGAAAAGCACAGCAGTTCAGACAGCATCCGAGGAGCAGGAAAAATCGACATTTCGGGCAAAAGCCCTGAAGGGCTTTTGCCCGAAATGTCGATTTTTCCTGCTCCTCGGATGCTGTCTGAACTGCTGTGCTTTTCCAGCACCACTCTAATCCAGAATCTGGTTTCCAGCATCTGCAGTCATTGTTTTTACCTCGTTGATTTTAACCCTACTGCAAATCCTCTTGCAAGGTTGCCTGCCTTGAAGAAGTTTTCCTCCTCTCTCTACAAGAATGAAGGGCTGAATAGTCCTGTAATGCTTTTATTATGTTCAAAACCTCTCTCCACTCCTCTTTTTCTAACCCTTTATTCTGTTCTTAAAATGTGCTGCTTTTAATCAAGCTTTTAGTCACCTGTCCTAATATTACGTAGACTGCTGTCATCTTTGTCTAATAATTCTCCCATAAAGCACAGTTCGCTATTTTAGTATTACCCTTTCGTATTCTGAGAGGTTCTCATTAAGTAACGTCAGCCCTAACATACTATAGTGCATTACCATTAATCACCCAAACCCTGAATGGATTGTAGTTGATGGTTAGGTAATTTTTTAACCAGTCTTTTAAAATGCAGCTTGCATTGTAATGGAGCAGTTACAGAAAATGCATGCAAAATAATTTATAATGTAATAGTTAAAGAAAGAACTTTCCTTTTTGTGGTCTACCTTACAACATCCTGAGATACCAAATCAATTCACAGCCAGTTTATCATACAGAAAACGCAACAGCCAATTTGCACAAGGAATGTTTTCACGAATAGCAGGAAGGCAATTTACAAAAGAAGACCATCTGAAGTCTTGACATGGATCAGTAAGGGCCTTCTACCTATAAATGATTGAAATAATAGGAAGTTAACATTGTTTCCAAAGTCGACATTTGTTGTTTTATCCCTAATTGCCTGAAAAGTGGTGAATTACCCTTCTTGAAGTGCTACAGTTCAAAGGATGGACTGGAATGAGGCCCAACAGCTGTAAAGAGAGGCTGAATAAGCTCAGATAGTCTTTTTGGAGCAGAGAAGGTTAAGGGAAGAGCTTTATTAAAATGTGTAAGATTGAGGGGCATGGACAGGATAGATAGAAATCAGCTTTTCCTCGTGGTCGAAGGGTCAAAAACAAGGAGGCACACTTCTTTTAAGTGAAAACCGTGAATTTGAGGAAAAGTTGTTTTCACCCAAAGGGTGGTGAGCTTCTGGAATATACTACTGGAGAGGCCAATTGAGGTGAGTAACCTCATAACCTTGTAAAAAGTACTTGAGTGAGCACTTAAAATATTGTAACATTTCAGGACTGTGGGTTAATGTTGGTGGTAGTATTTTTTTTGGCAGTACAATTATAAGCTGAATTACCTCTTTTGTACTGTGATTTTATGATGTAGATTAATCTATTGTGCCATTTGGAAGAATTGTAGCATTTTTGGCTCAGTGAAATGTTATATTCATATTGGTGAGAGGCATGGAAGGAAACTTGTGAGCATGTATCTGCTGTCCCTTTCCTTCTAGATTGGAAGGGTTGTGGGTTTGGAAGGTTTGGTGAATTTCTGCAGTGCATCTTAAATGGTACACACTGCTGCTTCTGAGCATTGGTGTTGGAGAAGGTAAAGGTGGGGTCAGTGGTTACCCTTCAAGAGAAATATCTTGCTTATTACAGTTTTTAAATCTAAGTCTAATTTACTGATGGGTTATGGGATTGGGAATTTTCATCAGTTCACTGCCTGAAGGCAGTTCTGACCCATAGCACCATTACCCTCCCTGTGGATGTGGCAAGGAGACAGATCCCAAATGTATCCCAGATAGAACCGGGATCAAACCCCATGATGCTAGCCATCCCATCACTGGCTATACAGCTAACCCCTCTCTCCCCCCGCCCCCCCCCCCCCCCCCCCCCCCCCCACTAGGAGTCCAAGTTGTGGCAATAATGCACTAATGGTTACATTTGGAGGCAAGAACAATGATAGTGGTTAGTGTCTAGATCTCACAACTCCAAGAAACACTACCATTCTGACCACCTGCCATTGGCATATGTTGAAAAGATTTATTAGTTGATATTGTAATTATTTAGTTGCGTTATGAAGACATTCCTTGGTCGTTAAGCTAGAGCTTCTGGTTCTGTTGGCAGTTGCATACTGACAAGAATGTGATCTTACTGACTGTTCAGGGACTATTGGATGGAGGTTTGCTCGCTGAGCTGAAAGGTTAATTTCCAGATGTTTCATTACCTTACTAGGTAACATCTTCAGTGGACCTCATGCAAAACAATGCTAAAAATTCCTGCTTTCTATTTATATGTTTGGGTTTCTTTGGGTTGGTGATGTCATTTCCTGTGGTGATGTTGTTTCCTGTGGTGAAGTCACTTCTTGCCCCTTTTCTCAGGGGTGATCGATGAGGTCTAACTCGATGTGTTTGTTGATGGAGTTCCAGTTTGAATGCTATGCTTCTAGGAATTCTCATGCATGTCTTTGTTTGGCTTGTCCAAGGATGGATGTGTTGTCCCAGTTGAAGTGGTGACCTTCCTCATCCGTATGTGAGGATTCTAGTGAGAGAGGGGTCATATCTTTTTTTTGTGGCTAGTTGGTGTTCATGTATCCTGTTCAGGGAATAAGTCAGTGTTGGGGCTTTTATTCATTTGGATGTAAATTCATTGATAGAAAGACTGCTGAATTCCATTGCATATCACATGACTGTTAATACCATAAAAATAAAAAGTACCTTTTCTGAACTAACTCCCGTAGGATCATTTCTGAGATTGTTGCAACAACAAATACATGTTTTCTTTCCCTGTTACAATGTTGGGGGAAACTGCACCATGTCTGTCTGTGACTCATTCATTGGTCCTGTTGGGTTTTATTCCAGTTAGGTTGGGGTATATAAGAGAGTGTGCTTTGAACTGATTGAACCACTAGATTCTCACTCCTATACAACCCCCGTGGAACCACTAGCTAACATTGTGGTGATAGCACTGAAGTGACGATCAGAGGATGAGAGTTGAAATTCCACAGTGGTAAATTGAATGAAATTTGAATAATACCAGAAAAATGACTTGTTATAATGGCCACCTAGCTCACTAATCAATCAGTCAACCTTGCCTGTTCCATGCCACACAGTTGACCCAATATCCATTTGAATAGCTTTCTCAAATGGTGCTTTGTAAAAGCATAAAAGCTAGTCTTGATAATGGTAAGCATGACCATTATAGCCTTGTCAAAAAGATGTATCTGATTCATTAACGTACTTTTCAGGAAGAAAACCTGCTGTCCTTACCTAGCCTTGCCTACATATGACCTGTGACAACAATGAATGGCCTTGTAAGCTACACTGTTCAAGGACATTAAGAATGGGGAAATTTGAAATACTGGCCATGCCAGCGATGCCCAAGTCCCATTGAAAAATAAAGGGGTAAAAAATTAGGCATGTTGCAGCAAGTAATTCTCCACTTGTCTTCCCAAAACCTGTCTACCATCTACAAGACACCGGTCAGAATACTCCCCACTTGTCTAGGTGAGTGCAGTTCCAACAACACTCCAGAAGCTTGACACCACTGAGGACAAAGCAGCCCGGCTGATTCACAGAATCCCTACAGTATGGAAACAGGCCATTCAGCCTAACAAGGCCACACCAACCCTCAAGAGCATCACACCCAGATCCATCTCCCTATCCTTTCCCTGTAACCCTCCCTTCCCATGGCGATTGCACCTAACCCATACATTCCTGAACTCTGGACAATTTACCATCTGACCTGCACATCCTTTGGACTGTGGGAGAAAACCGAAACACCCGGCGGAAACCCAGACAGGCAAAGGGAGAACATTAAACTCAGCAGACAGATGCCTGAGGGTGGAATTGAAACTTCGTCCCTGACGTTGTGAGGCAGTAGTGCCACCCAATATACTATCGAAAAATGCACTGCAGAAATTTACTAAAGATCCTGAGACAGCACTTTCCAAACCCACAACAACTTCCACCTTGACCAGACCAGATTAATTTAGGATATCTGGTTGGCTTGGACAAGTTGGACTGAAAGGCCTGTTTCCATGGGCTGCGTCTCTATGACGCAGGCAGCAGATACATAGAAACCACCACCACCTTCAAGTTCCCCTCCAAGCCACTCACTGTCCTGACTTGGAAATATATCGCCGTTCCTTCACTATCACTGAGTCAAAATCCTGAGTTCCCTCCCTAATGGCATTGTGGGTCAAACCACAGCAGGTGGACTGCAGCTTTTCAAGAAGACACCTCACCATCCCTTTCTCAGGGGCAACTAGGGACAGGCAATAAATACTGGCTAGCCAGTGACACTCCCATCCCCCGAGTTTAAAAAGTGTGTGTATGTGTGTATATGTATTTAAACCCTCGATTATCAAATTGCTAACTCGAGGCAAACAAGCGTCGTTCAACATTTTAAAAAAATTTTTAAAAATTATTGTAGGAGCTCTTGTATCTTCTAACTTCAAATGAGTGGTTTTTTTTTGTTCAGTACCTGATGTCTTTGTCTTTGTTCATTTTTCATTCAGCATCTTCTGAACACGTTCCTTATTCCCAAAACCAGCCAATGTCCAAGCAAGGTCTTCTATCTGAAAATGAAGGGAGACTATCACAGATACCTCTCTGAGGTTGCATGTGGAGACGAAAAAAATGGTATGTTTGGAGATCTAATTGCTTTTTTGTGCCAACTCCCAATTGCAACATAGTTCATCAACAGTGTCTACCTATAAGTCAAACAGACTATTTCACTGAATCCTTCATCTATGGTAGTAACTATTGATATGTATTTGCAAGTTTACAAATATCTCTGAAGAATTGAGAGAGCAGTCGAAGTATGTATGAAAAAGTTAATATTTGTATATTTTTGAGGAATCCTGGGTTTTAGTAATTTAAGGATTTATGTTTTGAGAAGATTTGTAGCTCAGGTTGAGTTCTAGATGTAGGTTTGCTCGCTGAGTTGGAAGGGTCATTTTCAGGTGTTTCATCACCCCACTAAGGTGTCCTCTTCAGTGAGCCCCTGGGCTAAGGCTTCATCTGGACCTCCACTGATGATGTTACCTCAGTATGGTGACGAAATACCTGAAAATGAACCTTCGAGCTCAGTGAGCAAACCGACATCCTTATGTAGTTCTATTTTGTCATTGCCCTTTTCTTGTTTTGCATATTATGTGAATTCACATATGAATTACTTTCTGTCAATGAAGAAGCTATTATTTAGAGTCATAGAGATGTATAGCATGGAAACAGACCCTTCGGTCCAACGTGTCCGTGCTCACCAGATATCCCAACCCAATCTAGTCCCACCTGCCAGCACCCAGCCCATATCCCTCCAAACCCTTCCTATTCATATACCCATCCAAATGCCTCTTAAATGTTGCAATTGTACCAGCCTCCACCACTTCCTCTGGCAGCTCATTCCATACATGCACCACCCTCTGCATGAAAAAGGTGCCCCTTAGGTCTCTTTTATATCTTTCCCCTCTCACTCTAAACCAATGCCCTTTAGTTCTGGACTCCCCCACCCCAGGGAAAAGACTTTGTCTATTTATCCTATCCATGCCCTTCATAATTTTGTAAACCTCTATTAGGTCACCCCTCAGCCTCCGGTCCAGGCAAAACAGCCCCAACCTGTTCAGCCTCTACCTGTAGCTCAAATCCTCCAACCCTGGCAACATCCTTGTAAATCTTTTCTGAACCCTTTCAAGTTTCACAACATCTTTCCGATAGGAAAGAGACCAGAATTGCATGCAATATTCCAACAGTGGCCTAACCAATGTCCTGTACAACCGCAACATGACCTCCCAACTCCTGTACTCAATACTCTGACCAATAAAGGAAAGCATACCAAATGCCTTCTTCACTATCCTATCTACCTGCGACTCCACTTTCAAGGAGCTATGAACCTGCACTCCAAGGTCTCTTTGTTCAGCAACACTCCCTAGGAACTTACCATTAAGTGTATAAGTCCTGCTAAGATTTACTTTCCCAAAATGCAGCACCTCGCATTTATCCGAATTAAACTCCATCTGCCACTTCTCAGCCCATTGGCCTATCAGGTCCAGATCCTGTTGTAATCTGAGGTAACCCTCTTCACTGTCCAGTACACCTCCAATTTTGGTGTCATCCGCAAACTTACTAACTGTACCCCTTATGCTCTCATCCAAATCACTTATGTAAATGACAAAACGTAGAGGGCCCAGCACCGATCCTTGTGGCACTCCACTGGTCACAGGCCTCCAGTTTGAAAAACAACCCTCCACCACCACCCTCTGTCTTCTACCTTTGAGCCAGTTCTGTATCCAAATGGCTAGTTCTCCCTGTATTCCATGACATCTAACCTTGCTGATCAGTCTCCCATGGGGAATCTTGTCAAACGCCTTACTGAAGTCCATATAGATCATATCTACTGCTCTGCCCTCATCAATCTTCTTTGTTACTTCTTCAAAAAACTCAATCAAGTTTGTGAGACATGATTTCCCACACACAAAGCCATGTTGACTATCCCTAATCAGTCCTTACCTTTCCAAATACATGTAAATCCTATCCCTCAGGATTCCTTCCAACAACTTACCCACCACTGAGGTCAGGCTCACCAGTCTATAGTTCCCTGGCTTGTCTTTACCGCCCATCTTAAACAGTGGCACCACGTTTGCCAACCTCCAGTCTTCTGGCACCTCACCTGTAACTATCGATGATACAAGTATCTCAGCAAGAGGCCCAGCAATCACTTCTCTAGCTTCCCACAGAGTTCTCTGGTACACTGATCAAAATTTTAGAATCCAGACAACCAATAATCGTTGGACCCCAACTGTTTGGTTTTGATTTCTCAAATCTTTTTTTTACAACTAAGTGTTTGATTGAAACTCATAAATTTCTTAGAAGTGAGGTTGAATCCACTTATTAGATTTCCTACAGTGTGGAAACAGGCCCTTCAGCCCAACAAGTCCACACCGACTCGCCGAAGAGTAACCCACCCAGACCCATTTCCCTCTGACCTAACACTGTGGGCAATTTAGCATGGCCAATTTACCTGACCTGACTTGCACATCTTTGAAATGTGTCAGGAAACCAGAGCATCAGAAGGAAACCCACACAGACACGGGGATAACGTGCAAACTCCACACAGACAGTCACCCGAGGCTGGAATCGAACCTGGGACCCTGGTGCTGTGAGGCAGCAGTGCTAACCACTGAGCCACTGTACCGCCGTCTTTTTGAATGATAACAACTTACATTTATATAATCCCCTTCAATCTAACAAAAGGTTGCAAGTTGCTGAGAAAAGAGCGCTGTCATTTTTTTATTTAAAAAGCATATTTATTCATATGCTGTGGGCATCACTGGCTATGCTGGCATTTATTGTCCATCTCTAACTTCCCTTAATGGCAATGTGCTATTTTGACCACAGCAGTACACAGGATGTGCTGCATCCACCATGCTATTAAGGAATTCAGGATCATACCCCAGGGATACTGAGGTAGTTCTGAGGCAGAGTGGTGATGCAGGAAAACTTGCAGGGAGCATTGTTCCCATCTGCTGCTCTTGTCCTTCTAGACACTGAGGTGGTAGGTTTGGAAGGTGCTCTCCACAAAACCTTGATGAATTCCTGCAGCATATCCTCTATTTATAACGTGCTGCAGCTGCTGCGATGCATTGGTGATGAGGGGAGTGTATGTTAAAATTTGTGGATAGGGTATCAATCAAGCAGACTGCTTTGTTTTGAGCAATGCCCAGATTCTTGAATGTTGTTGAAGCTGCACTCATCCAGGAAAGTGGAGAGTATTCTATCACACTCCTGACTTGTGCCGTGTAGATGGTGGGCAGGCTTTTGAGGAGTCAGAAGAGGATTGACGCGCCATCGAATAGTTGGGGTGAATAGAATGGATATGAGATTTAAGTAGACAGGTGAAGGAGAAACAAGTCGAAATGCATGCTGACAGAATGGAATAAAATGGGATATGATGCATAAACTCTATGATAGACCAGTTGAGGTCAGTGAACATGCAGTGTTGAAGAGACGTCTGTTTGTAATAGGCAGTTGTAATGCGTGGGTAATTTCTGACCTGTGTGCATGTGTTTAAGTCTCTACTTCAGCAATAATTTCTTCTCCTTCTCAAAGCCACGGTGGCAAACTCGCAGGCGGCCTATCAGGAGGCATTTGATATGTGTGTGACAAAAATGGAGCCGACACATCCCATCCGACTTGGCCTGGCTCTCAACTTCTCCGTGTTCTATTATGAGATCCTGAATGATCCTGAGAAGGCGTGCAATCTGGCTAAATCAGTAAGTGAATACTCAGGAATTATTTAAGGTGTGATATCGCACCACTGCCTCCTAGCTGTCATCAGAACTCTTCTCACAATTAATGTGTCATGGATTCGTTCAACCAAGGCTCTTCTCTTCACTATACCCCACTATCCTGTACAAAAAATAAACCTCAGCCCCTCTCTGGTCCTGTTGCACATTTCTCTCTCGATTAGACCTATTCCTAATAGCAGGAGAAGGCTGTTGGCCAGTTGTCTGGTCTGGTTATTGGTAGGAAACGATCACCCAGTGCCACTTCCCAATCCATTCCATGGAGCTCTTCACAGTCTTCCCTTTTTCAGATGATCTCTAATTCTTCCTTGTGTCTTGAATGAAGCTGCCTGCACCACATTGACAAGCATTACATTCTGGGTTCTGTGCACTCACTGCATGAAGATTTTCCTCCCTGTCTAGTCTGTATTCAGAATTTTGAACACCTTAAACTTCTACCAAAATCAAGTCTTCAAGGAAAACCTCCCAACTTCTCTAACTAATCTGCACAACTGAAGTTCTTTATTCCTTATCATTCTCTTGAATGGAACTGTACTCTCTCTGATGCTTTCACATTTTTCCTAAAGCGTGGCACTCTGATCTGACACAATACTGCAGTTAAGACCAAACCATTGTGCCATCCAAGTTGGAGTCACCTCATTAAACTTGGTGGTAGGTTAGTCAATTGTGAGAGCACCAGAGCCATGTAAAAACTTTACCCAATATTTGCACTCTTCGCCAAAAGTTGAAGGGTTTGGTAAGTTTGCCTGTGGAGGAAACCAGAAATAAAACTGCGAATTTTAAAATCAAGACATTACTTAACCAGGAATGATGGAGCAAGGTTGGAGATCAGGACCTGTTGAGAGTACACAGAGGACGTCAAGTTTGGGATGACTTTGCATTTGTGAAGGTAGTAAATTATTCTTAAACGAAGGATTGTGACTGTTGTGCAGCTGAACCCAGCCATTGTATGCAAACCAGGATCCCAGCAGCACAAAGCTGAACAACCAGTTTTACTGTTTTGAATATGGTGATCAGTCTGCTCAGCCAACAGTGATGTGGCATCTTTAACCTTCCAGCAATGGGGAGCACTGACAATGCAGCATTGCCCTAATGCTTTCTTTCAGAATGACTTTAGTCTTCACACTTAATTTAGAATTGGTGTTTGAACCCAAAACCAGCTGATCTGAAAGCACGGTGTCAGCTGAATCCAGCAGGTGCTGTATTGTTTCCTCGGCAAGAATACAACAGGCTATAGGTTTGTATTCCTGTTCTCAGGTTGGTTTAAAAATCACAACAAGTGGTTAGGGTTGACCTAAGGGGAACTATGTTGCATTTGTACTTTCATTTCTGCCTGAGGAATCTAAAATACTGTTTGTCCAAATTGAAGAATTCTAAATTTAGGTTCTTAACTGGTAGTGTCTGGCAGAGAGAAAGCACTCTTAACGAACTTGCTTTATGCAAGGTTGGGGTGAGAACAAGTAGGCAAATTGTTCCAGTTGGAGCAGACACACTACAAAGTGCTAAATGGTTACTGACACATTAAAAGTAACCATGGAAATTTGTGAGCTGATCATTATTGCATATGCAAAAGGGCTAGTGATGGCCTAATGGTATTATCACTAAACTATTCATAGAATCCCAACAATGTGGAAACAGGCCATTTGGTCAAAAGTCTACACCAACCCTCCAAAGAGTAACCCACCCAGACTCGTTCCCCTTCCCTATTTCTCTACCTTTACCACTTACTAATGCACCTAGCCTACACATCCCTGAACACTATGGGCGATTTAGCATGGCTAATTCACCCTAACCTGCACATCTTTGGATTGTGGAAGGAAACAGGCATACCCGGAGGAAACCCTGACGCAGACACTGAGAGACTGTCTATGTGGTATTTGAAGTAAAAATCAGTCACCCAAGGTTGGAATTGAACTTGAGTCCCTGGCGCTGTGATGCAACATGCTAACCACTGAGCTACCTATTCATCCATAAACTTGGGAAATGTTTAGGGACCAGGTTTAAATCCTACAATAGCAGATGGAGGAATTTAAATTCAATAAAAATCTGGAATTAAGGGTCTAATGATTGTCAGAAAAACCCATGTGGTTCAATGACATCTTTTCAGGGAAGGGGACTGCTGTCCTTATCCAAAACAAAAAATGAAGTCACTGGAAAAGCTCAGCTAGTCTGGCAGCATCTTTGGCAAGAAATCAGTTATTTCAGGTTGAATGACCATTCCTTAGAGCTGACCTTGTCTGATCTGCATGTAGCTCTAGATCCATGTGACTTCACTGTCTTCAGGGTGGTTGGGGATGGAAAATAAATGCTGGCATAGTCAGTGACACCCACGTCCCATGAATGTTTTTTTTATAAATGCCCCCTTGTCACTGCATCTGCATACAGCTTTTCCCACTGGTGATCTCTCTCTTCGTATGCACCTGTTACCTCCTTCACAGTTGCCAGTACAAGTTTGGATCTGAAATAATGCCTGGTATGGAATGGCATTGCTACCTCAGGACCAGTACCAGTCAGTATTCTCAGCTCTCTGCCCACTCTCTTCGCCACACTCTCTCTGATCTGAGTTACAGTATACCAGTTCCTCTGACTTTGCCTTCACTGTCTACACGAGCATAGAACATCTCCGAGCCCTCACTACCTCCTCCCTCTGTCCATATCATGCGATATTCCAGTCTTGCTCTCCCACAGGACTTGATACCTCATTCGCTCACCCTTCAAACCAGCTCCCTCCCGCTGTCTCTTTTTTTTCCCCCTGGGTCTGCACCATCTTTAATTCAAGCAACTATCTATTGGTTCTGGCCAGTCCCAACCCAATCTAGTCCCATCTGCCAGTACCTGGCCCATATCCCTCCAAACCCTTCCTATTCATATACCCATGTTGCATGTTGCCTTTTACATGTTGCAATCGTACTAGCCTCCACCACTTCCTCTGGCAGCTCATTCTATACACGAACCACCCTCTGCATGAAAATGTTGTCCCCCAGGTCTCTTTTATATATTTTCCCCTCTCATCCTAAACCTATGCAGTCTAGTTCTGGATTCCCCCACCCTAGGGAAAAGACCTTATATATTTATCCTATCCACATCCTTCATGATTTTATAAACCTCCACAAGGTCACCCCTCAGCCTCTGACGCTCCAGGGAAAACAGCCCCATTCCACTCAACCTCTCCTCACAGCTCAACTGTATTTTTTTCCCCATGTTGTGTGGTGATTTTTTTTCCCCCAAGGACATAGTTCAACTAAAATTTGCATTCAGCAGCTGACTTTCCAGGCAGCTTCCTCAATAGCTGTTGCAATTGGCTGACTGCAGGTTGCTCTGTACTCCCACAGTGCAATGATAACGAATCTCCCCTTGCTTTGTGTTTGCAGGCATTCGATGATGCAATTGCAGAGCTGGACAAGTTGGCTGATGATTCGTACAAAGACAGCACCTTGATTATGCAGTTACTTCGGGACAATTTAACTGTACGTATGACCGGGGGATAAACTCCCAGAGATTAAATTGCAGACAATTTACTTGAAGTGAGATTGCCCTCTGTACGTTATTTGTATTCTGTTTCTAAAGCTTTCAGTTTGAGAATGAAACACTGGCAACGTGAGGTAAATTGGTTTACGTTTTCATGTTTTCTGTGCTTTAAAGCAGTTCTGTTTCCTTTTAAAAAATCCAGAAAAACTTAATGATTTAACAATTTTTAAGCAAGTACTGAGGCAAGGTAAGGGGTGTGGGCGGGGAAGAAAAAGCAAAAGAAAAGCTTGGGGTGGAAGCAGGAAGAGTTTAAGTGACAAAAAGGGAGTGGTAATAGGACCAAAAGTGGATTGAGAAGTGTAAATGACCACTGCAGAATCACTAGCGGCACGGTGGCTCAGTGGTTAGCACTGGTGCCTCTCCGCTCCAGGGACCCGGATTTAATTCCAACCCTGGGTGACTGTGTGGATTTTGTATGTTCTCGCCGTGTTTGCATGTATTTCCTCTGGATGTTCTGGTTTCATCTTAGTCAAAAGATACACAGATTAGGTGGATTGGCCATGTTAAATTGTCCATACAGTCAAGGATGTGTAGGGTGGGTGGTTTAGTGCATGGTGAATGCAGGGATAGGGCAGGGGTCAGCATGGGATGCTGTTCAGAGGGTTGGTGCTGACTGAATGGGTCAAGTGACCTCTTTCTGCACTGTAGGGATGCTATGATTCTACCAATAGATGCTGTACACAAAAATGGAATGAAGGTGATAATCTGAAATTATCACCTACTGTGTACGGAAGGTGTTAAATTGACAGCAGACCCTTCTCACTTTACACTCTGAACTACTTATGACCACCTACTATAAGTTGGCTTTTGTTCATTGAGACTCCTTCACCCTCCCTACATAGATTGCAGTTACATCTGAAGTATATAATCTCATACCACACCACATTAACATCCATTTGCTGTCACTTGTACTGCTTACCTGAGAGATGTCAATCTGCCATGAATAGGCAAAAGACAAACATAGGGATACAGTGGGCAGCAAGAGATGGTGAGTGATTTAAAATTTAAAAGCAAAAAGTGTCTAAGTCTCAATTTTGAAAGTATATCAAAAGGAACAGGATAACCAGGGAAAGGGCTCTGTTAGGAACCAAGGGAGCAATCTGTGCCTGAAGCTGGAGGATCTTGGTGGAGTGTTAAATGAGTACTTCACGCTTATCTTAGTCAGGAGAAAGAGTATGTAGGTACTGAAATTGGGAGGACGCAATGAAGTTCCTGAGCAGTTTGTCATGGGGAGAAAGGAGGGAATGGAAGTTTTAAAAGCAAATAGTTCCCCAGATCTGGGTGAGTTGTATCCCAAGCTTCAATAGAAGACAAGGAAGGACCACAAAGGAGGTGCCAGTGGACTGGAGGACTGCTAATGTGGTTCCACTTTGTAAGAAGGGTGGTGGAGATAAACCAGGGAAACTCAGAATGGTGACACTCGCATATGTGGTAGAGGAACTGTTGGAGAAACATCTAAAGGAGAGAATTACTGTAACCTTGGAGGTGCAGGCTTTGATATGGCTTTGTCAGAGGTAAGTCGTGCCTCAGATGTTTGAATTTTTTGAGAGGGTAATCACTAGTGTAGTGCAATAGATATCATTTACTATGGATTTCAGCAATGCCTTGGTTTGATCAGATTTCATGTGAGTGACTGATAAAGCAAGTGAAAACTCATGGAATTCAGGGTAACTTGGGAAGTTGGCTTAGTGTCAGGAGACAAAGTGTGCTAATAATCTGAGCCATAAGGAGAGATTAGAAAAACTCATGCTGTTTTCTCTGGAATGGCAGAAGCTGAGGAGAGACTTAATTTTATAGACTTCTATTAAGTTGCATAGATTGGGGGAAAAGGATTCTGACTGTTAAGTCCTAGGTTGAAATGTCTAATACTAGGGGGCATCCATTCAAAGCAACATGGGGAAAGTTCAAAGGATACATGAGGGGCAAGTTTTTTTCTAAGAGTGGTAGGAGTTTGGAATGTGCTGCCAGGGATGGTGGTGAAAGCAGATAGAATAGGGGTGTTTAAGGGACTTGTAGATAAGCACATGAATATACAAGGAATGGACCAAGGGCAGGCAGAATAGGTTAGTTTAATTTGGCATCATGTTCAGCAATACATAGTGGGCCCAAGGGCCCATTCCTGTGCTACACAGTTCTATGATTGTGTGACTGGAACCCAGTGACTACCGGTGCACCATGGGGATCAGTGCTGGGTCCCTTATTGTTCGTATTATACATAAACATTATAGAAGAACATTTTGGGTAAATAATGAGTAAGTTTGTGACTGACAGAAAAGTTGGCCAATGGTTGACAGGTGAGGAAAAAGGTCTTTAGTTTAAAGGGGGATATAGACAATTGGTCTGGTGAGCAGGTCAGCGGTAGATAGAATTTAACTCTGAAAAGTGTCCTACACTTGGAAGAAGTAACAACTCAAGGGATTACTTTAATGTCAGGACACTAGTAAGGTCAGGAGCAGACGGATCTTGGGGTCCTTCTGTCAGACAGCAGGGCAGTGTATTCGGTTAGTTAAGGCATATGCTTTTTATCAGTCATAGCATAGATTGTAAGACCAGGGAGGTTATATTGGAGCTGTACAAGACCTAGGCCACGATAGAAGTATAGGGTGTACTTCTGGTCACTGCACTATAGGAAGGATGAGATTACACTGGAGTGAGTACAGAGGAGATTCACCAGGATGGAGCATTTTATCCACCAAGATAAGTTCAGGTTCCTTCTTTAGGGCAGAGTGGGGACCTGATTGAAGGTGTACAAGATTGAGAGGCATGGACAAGATGAATAGCAAGCAGTTGTTGATGCTTCAACTAAGGAGAACAACTGCTTTCTATTCACCTCGTCCATGCCCCTCAATATTGTACACTTCAATCAGGCTCCCACTCTGCTGTGAATGAAGGCTCTGTAGCACGGTGATCCCTACCTATGAACCAGGAGACCTGGGTTCTAGTCCCATTTGTTGCAAAACTGAACTGGTTGATTAGAAAATA